>NC_037668.1:208713303-209007254 GCF_003255815.1 Theropithecus gelada | reverse complement strand
CCCCGTCTAAAAAAAAAAAAAAAAAAAAAAAAGAATTATCTTGGCTGGGGTGCGGTAGCTGACACCTGTAATCCTAGCACTTTGGGAGGCCACAGTGGGCAGATCCCCTGAGGTCAGGGTTCGAGACCAGCCTGGCCAACAGGGAAAACCCCGTCTCTACTAAAAATACAAAAAAATTAGCTGGATGTGGTGGTACATGCCTGTAATCCCAGCTACTCAGGAGGCTGAGGCAGGAGAATTGCTTGAACCCAGGAGGTGGAGGTTGCAGTGAGCCAAGATCACGCCACTGCACTCCAGTGTGGGCGACAGAGCAAGACTCCCTTTCAAAAAAAAAAGAAAAGAAACAAAGAAAGAATTATCTTGAACTCTTTAAAATTTTGATATGTCTGAATTGTCCTATGATGATTTTATCTGAAGACTATTGAGTCATTTGTATTAAACAGTGAGATCCACTTTTTTGTTTTTCGTGGAGACAGAGGCTTACTCCGTTACCCAGGTTAGAGTGCAGTGGTGCGATCCTGGCTCACTGCGGCCTTGACCTCCTGGGCTCAAGCAGTTCTCCCACCTCAGCCTCCTGAGTAGCTCACACTACAGGTGGAGACCACCACACCTGGCTAATTTTTAAATACTTTGTAAATACGAGGTCTCCCTATGCTGCCTAGGCTAATCTTGAACTCCTGGATTCAAGTGACCCTCCCACCTTGGCCTCTCAGAGTGCTAGAATTACAGATGGTGGCTACTGAGGCCAGCCCGCATCTTTTACAAATATGTCCTCCCCCAACTTCATATTTAATAAGCTATAAACTTAAGATCCACTGATAAACAAAAGACACTTTGAAAGTACTGTTCTCCTTTTGTCTGACAACTAATTTGTTCTCAAATATCGAGAGACAGAATGGGTCACAAATTATTCTCTGTCTCTGTTTTGTATGTTCTCACTTCCTTACTACAAATAATTAGCCAAATTATCCTCTAATGCTTTTTTCCCTTCTGTTAATGACATTTAATAAAATTTTTATGTTCTCAAGACTAACAGATACTTGTTAAGTATGCATTTATCATATACCAAGTTCTGTTCAAAATATTTTACCAGAATAGACTCATTTAGTGGTGTAGAGGTTTTTTGTTCTTGTGATCAATAAACTTTTCTTTTTTTTTTTCTTTTGAGATGGAGTTTCTTTCTTGTTGTCCAGGCTAGAGTGCAATGGCGCAATCTCGGCTCACTGCAACCTCTGCCTCCCAGGTTCAAGTGGTTCTCCAGCCTCAGCCTTCCTGAGTAGCTGGTATTACAAGCCACCACGCCTGGCTAATTTTGTATTTTTAGTAGAGACGGGGTTTCTCCAGGTTGGTCAGGCTTGTCTCCAACTCCTGACCTCAGGTGATCTGCCCGCCTCAGCTTCCCAAAGTGTTGGGATTACACGCGTGAGCCACAGCGCCCGGTGATGATTAATAAACTTTTCTCAACAATTTGTGGTTGAGAATCTGCTAACTCTTTATTCTCATTCTCTCATTTTCCTGCTCATTGACTAACAATTGCAGAAACTTAGAAATGGGATTAAAACACTATTCTTTGTTTATATGTATTTGTATGAAAACTTATGTCCATAATATATATAAACTCTTTTGTATATTTGTAGTTTTTATGCTAAACTAGGTAACCATGTTCTCAGATGAAAAAGAAACAGAACTATCTTTGTTTGTACTGTTTTCTACTTGTGATGTCCATTTACCCTTTTTAGTGAACATGTTTTATTTCTTTATCTCCACTGCTTAGTTCAGTGTTGGGCACAAATTAAGTATCCAGTAAATGTCAGCTCTTGTAGTGATAATGAAAAATGAGGACAATTATTTGTTTTAATAAATATAAATATTTTATTATACCTTTGTACCTTCGTGTGTATCCATCCAACATTCAGTGGATACCTGTATGTACGGGGAGTGTGCTAGCACTTATTATGAAATAGGTATTATTATTTATCCCCATTTGGAGATAAGGAAACTGAGTATTAGCAGAGTTAAGTAAGTTGCCACTTTGGGTTAATTATTAAGCTGAAAAAAAGCGTCTGTGTATGCAATTATTTATTTCTTCCTAAAGCCCTAGGATTCTTTGTGAGAATTTCTTTTGAAAGTATGTTTTAAGGCCAGCTGCGGTGGCTCACACCTGCAGTCCCAGCACTTTGGGAGACCGAGGCAGGCAGATCACCTGAGGTCAGGAGTTCAAGACCAGCCTGGCCAACATAATGAAACCCCTTCTCTACTAAAAATACAAAAATTTGCAGGGCATGGTGGCACGTGCTTGTAGTCCCTGCTACTTTGGAGGCTGAGGCAGGAGAATCGCTTGAACCTGGGAGGCAGAGGCTGCAGTGATCTGAGATCACACTACTGCATTCCAACCTGGGTGACAGAGCAAGTTTTATATTTTATAAAACTGTTTTGCGGGCCAGGTGCGGCAGCTCACGCCTGTAATCCCAGCACTTTGGGAGGCCGAGGCAGGCTGATCACTTGATGTCAGGAGTTCGAGACCAGCCTGGCAAATATGGTGAAACCCTGTCTTTACTAAAGTACAAAAATTAGCCGAGCATGGTGGCGGGCACCTGTAATCCCAGCTACTTGGGAGGCTGAGGCAGGAGAATTGCTTGAACATGGGAGGTGGAGGTTGCAGTGAGCTGAGACCATGCCATAGCACTCCGGCCTAAGTGACAGCAAGACCCCATCTCAAACACACACACACACACACACACACAACTGTTTTCTAAGTCTTTTTCTCATTAGGAACATTAAATTTTTTAATGTTAGTATTTTGTGTTATTACTTTAAGCTTCTCACACCATAATCACTAAATAATTTCTTTGATGAAAATAAAAATATCTAAGGATTTTTAATATTGAAAGGTTAATAATCTGTTTAGTCAACTATTTCATTTTTGTTTTTAAATTCTTAGAATTATTGATGTATGTTATCCCCTCTCAAAATTGAGATCCATTGGACAGTGATGGATAATTTTTGGTAACTAGACTGAAAAATTATGTTCTAAATTGACCAATCTTGATATAATCACAAAATAATATTTGTGTTTCTAATTTTTAAATTATTTTTATAAATCGAGTAAATTCAAAGTGTTTTAATAACATCCTAAGAAAATAGTTAACTGGGTTTGGTGGCCTGTGCCTATAGTCCCAGCTACTTGGGAGACTGAGGTGGGAGGATCGATTGAACCCTGGGAGGTTGAGTTTGCATTGAGTCGTGATCATGCCACTGCACAGAGTGAGACCTTGTCTCCAAAAAAAAAAGAAAAAGAAAAAGGAAACAACTGCATAGTCCCAGGAACATTTTATAAATAACTACCATGCACTGAGTATTTACCCTGACTAGGACTGTGCTGAGCTTATTAATACAAGTAGTATTGTTTAATCCTAACTGAGACTTATTCTCCAGTCTCAATTTTTTATTTTATTATCCAATTTCATTTTAAGAGGGGGAAATCTTAGATTCCATGGCTGATGCAGTTCTGCTTTTCAGTTTTTTTCACCAAGTTCTCCACTTCTAATCACCCTTTCAAGCTGTAATTCAGGATTCAGAATGTGTCGCTGTATTTTCTTTAGGGTGATCTCATCCCCTTTTAAAGCTTCACTTGCAGAGATAACAAAGAGATAATCAAAGTGACCAAGAAAATAACATACATGAGTGAATGGGATAAAATGCGTGTTGTCATTCCTGTGGTAGAACTGGACAGTGAGCCCACTTACTCATACACCAGTGTCATCACTGGCCAAAGCTATCACATGTGCAGTTTTCAAAATCCTTAGCTCATCAGAGAAAAGTAATGAGTGGATTTGGCTCACAAGCCCCAAGTTTTAGACCCTGATATTCAGTCTGTGGACTCTCAAATTAATATCCTTGAGTCCAGTCCTCTGTGCTCTGCTCCAGACCTGATTTTTCTGTTCACTATCTTCATTTGGATGTCTTTTAGCCACCTAAAACTTAATAGTCCCAAAACTCCTCTTCTTATCCCTTCCCTCTTGCACAAACTTGGCCCTTTTTTGTTGTTTTTCTTTCACAGTGAATAACCCTATCATCTACCTATTTGCGCAAGGCAGAAAACTAAGTGTCCTCTTCTTGTTCATCTTTCTACTTCCCTTATTATCTTGGATATTTCTCATCCCTTTAATTTCCCATTGCCACCACTTTACATCCAAGCCACTACCTCTCACTCAGATGATCACAATAGCTTAGTCTCTTTGCACAGTTGCCTTTGCATGGTCCATTTTCTTCATAGCAGCCAAAGTAGATTTTTAAAAGGAAAATCTATTATGACATTGTCTGGTTTCAGATTCTTTCAACAAAGATGTTAGATGTTATCCTAAGAATTAATATGGCCTACAAGGCTCTGGAAATTCTGGACCATTGTTTTTCTCTTAGCCATGATGTATCCCTTCAGATAAGGATCTAGCTCTATCTTTTTTCTATTTCTGACTAGAACTTTGTCCACAGCTTCATCCTAGTCATAGCTGTACTTTTGCTTTCAATGCCATGTCTATGCCAAAAAAAAAAATCTAGATTATCCAGGCAGCTGGAAGGATGTAGGATACCAATTTAAAATTACTTGTGTGTGCTCCCATATGTGTGTACCTGTTTACCCTCAAACTAAAATTAGTTTTTCAACTTCAAGCTTACACTTTTTAAAAGGATTTAAATAGTAGGTACTTACGTAACTATGAGTTCTTTTAGTTATAATAGCTTCACCCTTTTTCTTAAAAGGTGGTTTGTCCTGATTGTAGTGATGAGATTGCTGTAAAAAAGGACAATATTCTTGTTCGATCTTTCAAAGATGGAAAATTGTAAGTATAATTTACTTGGTTTGAAAAACCAGTTTATAAATATATGCTGTTATTTTAAATTAGGATGTTAAATGATTGATTAGTTACCTTAGGCTTTTATTTTTTATCATATAGAATGTTTCAGAGTGACTGTTCTTCATATTATCTTAATGTGTTGTTGTCTTGTAGTATGTTTTTCCTTGCTCATTTTGGTAATCTTTTCCAAACTAGACACTCAGTACTGTCTAATTTGTCAACATTTGTCCACATAATCGCTGGTTATTTGAGGCAGATTTGCGATATCTAGCATATTTATTACTTTATTGATTTTTTTGTTTTGTTTTGTTTTTTTGAGACGGAGTCTCACTCTGACACCTAGGCTGGAGTGCAGTGGTGCAATTTCCACTCACTGCAACCTCCGCCTCCTGGGTTCAAGCTATTCTCCTGCCTCAGCCTCCTGAGTAACTGGGACTACAGGCGCATGCCACCACACCTGGCTAATTTTTATGTTTTTAGTAGAGATGGGGTTTCACTGTATTGTCCAGGCTGGTCTCGAACTCCTGACCTCGTGATCTGCCCACCTCAGCCTCCCAAAGTGCTGGGATTATAGGCGTGAGCCATCGCGCCCGGCCTATTGATGTATTTATTGACATTATTTCCTTAGGGTTTGTTCTTGATGGTCTAATTAGGAATTTCTGATTCTTCTACTAGTTATGTCTAATGGTTGTAGTGATACCTGTTAGATAATATTCAACTTTTTCAGTAGTCTGAGGATTAAAATGGGTTACTTGTATATGGATGGTAAGGGTTAAAAAAATGATTTATTTTTCTTTAAGAATTATATGACTAGAGAAGCCAGATATTTTATACAGAATTATATTGGGTGTAAATACCTTGAAAAGGTCATTATGTTTTAAGATTTGGTGTTTGAATTTTCAAGTTCAGGAAAGGTATTTTTATCTTTAATTAATTAATTTTATTTATTTATTTATTTTTTTGGTGAGGGTCTTACTCTTTCACCCAGGCTGGAGTGTAGTGACATGATCACGGCTCACTGCAGCCATGACCCTTTGGGCTCAGGTGATCCTTCACCTCAACTTCTCTTGAGTAGCTGGGACTACACCTGGCTATTTTTGTATTTTTTTGTAGTGATAGGGTTTCACCATGTTGGCTAGGCTGGTCTCGAACTCCTTAGCTCAAGCGATCCACATGTCCTGGCCTCCCAAAGTGCTGAGATTACAGCCATGAGCCTCTGCACCCAGTCTGAAAAGTTAGCTTCAAAAACAGTATGTAGGCTGGGCACGGTGGCTCATGCCTGTAATCCCAGCACTTTGGGAGGCCTGAGCAGGCGGATCATGAGGTCAGGAGTTCCAGACCAGCCTGGCCAACATGGCGAAACTCTGTCTCTACTAAAAATACAAAATTAGCCAGGCATGGTGGTGGGCACCTGTAATCCCAGCTACTCAGGAGTCTGAGGCAGGAAAATCACTTGAACCTGGGAGATGGAGGGTGCAGTGAGCAGAAATAATGCCACTATGCTCTAGCCTGGGCGACAAGAACAAGACTCCATCTCAAAACAACAACAATAACAAAAAACAATATGTAGAACCCACTTTAACAAAATTGAGATAATCGGAGGAATTTGAGCACTGAAATTGAATACTGACTTGATATTAAATTATTGGGGGGTAGGGAAAATGGGAAAACGTTAGTAAAAGGACACAAACTTTTATTTGTAAGATGAATAAAACGTACAGGATCTGATGTACAGTATGGCAACTGCAACTGTAGTATTCTGGCAACCTCCCAAGTAGCTAGAACTACAGGTGTGTGCCACCATGCTCGGCAAATTTTTGTAGGTTTTTTTTTGCCATTTTGCCTAGGCTGTTCTTGAACTCCTGAGCTCAAGTGATCTGCCCACTTTGGCACCCCAAAGTGATGGGATTACAGTTGTGAGCCACTGTGTCCAGCCTTTATTTATTTATTTTATTTTATTTACTTTTTTTGATAACGGAGTTTCACTCTTGTTGCCCAGGCTGGAGTGCAATGGCACAATCTCAGCTCACTGCAACCTCTGCCTCTTTCAAGCGATTCTCGTACCTCAACTTCTCGAGTAGGTGGGACTACAGGCATGCACCAACCATGCCCAGCTAATTTTGTATTTTTGTATTTTGAGCTCCTGACCCCATGTGATCCACCCGCCTCGGTTTCCCAAAGTGCTGGGTTTACAGGTGTGAACCACTGCACCCAGCTCAACCTTTTTTTTAAGAGATGAGATCTTGCTCTGTTGCCTACTCTAGAGTGCAGTGGCACGATCATAGCTTACTGTAACCCTGCACTGGGTTTCCAGCTCAGCTCCCTGCCTCAGCCTCCCGAGTAGCTGGGACTACAGGCACATGCCACCACTCCTGGCTAATTCTTTTCTTACTTTTTTAGTTTGTCTGTGGAGACTGGGTCTCACTATGTTACCCATCCTGGTCTTGAACTTTGGCATGAAGCAGTCCTCCCACCTTGACCTCCCAAAGTGTTGGGATTACAGGCATGAATCACCATGCCTGGCCCCAAATATTTTATCATTATATTGCCATAAATCATTTTTGGCTGGGCATGGTGGCTCATGCCTGTCATCCCAGCACTTTGGGAGGCCAAGGTGGGTGGATCAGTTGAGGTCAGGAGTTCAAGACCAACCTGTCCAACATGGTGAAACCCTGTCTTTACTAAAAATACAAAAATTAGTTGGGTGGTAGTGGCATGTGCCTGTAATCCCAGCTACTCAGGAGGCTGAGGCAGGAGAATCCGCTTGAGCCTGGGAGGTGGAAGTAGAGGTTGTGGTGAGCCAAGATTGTGCTACTGCACTCTAGTCTGGATGACAGAGTGAGACCCTGTCTCAAAAAAAAACCAAAAAAACAACAACAAAAAAAATCAAAATAATTTTCAGTGTTGCATTTAGGCAGGGGACTCTGGTATTTGGGAACACATTGGTGTTTATAAAGTATCTCTTATGGTAGGATCCTTCTGTAGATGATTACATATTTTAACATCCTGTCTTTTATGTTATTTTTGACTTGCTACTCTGTGTGCAATCACTTTTATTGTAAATGTCAACATTCTCATATTTTCAGTATCTTTCTGTGATATGTAATCATCTGGATTCTTAATTAATCTTAGTCATATTTTGGGTTTTTTTCTTCTTTTGTAATGAAAAATAATATATAGTACTTCAGTTCCAAGAAAAGATGTCCATGAAATTACTAGTGACACTGCACCAAAGCCTGATGCTGTATTAAAACAAGGTAAGGATAATCTTAGAATAAATTACAAGTACTGTAAAAACTGCTAAAGTGTTTTTGAAAATTAAATTTTTTTTTGCTCTTTAAAATTTTTTTTAAAAATTACGTTCTTATGGTTATATTTGGTTCCTTGTGACCTTTATTTTTGTAAACCCATGTGTCTTCTGTGTTATAAGTTTCCTTTTTTTTTTTTTTCTGGTGACAGAGTCTTGCTCTGTCGCCCAGGCTGGAGCGTGGCGCAATCTCAGCTCACCGCAACCTCTGTCTCCCAGGTTCAAGCAATTCTGTTGCCTCAGCCTCCTGAGTAACTGGGACTAAGGCACATGCCGTCATGCTCGGCTAATTTTTTGTTATTTTAATAGAGATGGGGTTTCACCGTGTTGCCCAGGCTGGTTTCGAACTCCTGAGCTCAGGCAGTCCACCCGCCTTGGCCTCCCAAAGTGTTAGAATTACAGGCATGAGCCGCTATACCCAGCCATAAGTTTCCTTTTTTTTCCTTTTTTTTTTTTTAGCTTATAGTCAGGCATAATAATCTAGAATAATGGGAGAGAACTATGTAGTCAGCTATTCCTATAATCTGGTTTTTGCCTGGTAAATAAAATACTGGTTTCTGGGAATGGTAGACGAAAGGAATCAAAGTAACTTTGTTTGTTTTTTTTTTTGAGACAGAGTCTTGTTCTGTCGCCCAGGCTGCAGTGCAGTGGTACAATCTCAGCTTGGTGCAACCTCTACCTCCCGGGTTCAAGAGATTGTCCTGCTTCAGTCTCCCAAGTAGCTGGGACTATAGGCGCCCACCACTATGCCCACCTAATTTTTGTGTGTTTAGTAGAGACAGAGTTTCACCAGGCTTGAACTCCTGAGCTCAGGCAGTCCGCCCGCCTTTGGGATTACAGGCATGAGCCATCACGCCTGGCTGAGGAATCAAAGTAATTTTGGTTTGGTATTTCTCACTAATGAATGTACATCCTTAACCACAAGGCTCCAGTAGTTTTATTTGAGGAATATTTGGTAATTGCATCTGTCACTTGGTTTTTGGCACTGTAAATAGTTGTCTTCTCTTTGCCTTTATTCCTTGAATTCAGTAATATGCTATGTAGATTGGTTAAAATCATCAAGATTTTTTGGTATGTAATTTATTCCCATATATTGTAAAATGAGAATAATCATGTCTAGCTAATTTTAGTTGAAGGTAATTCTTACCATAGTTTTAATTGAAGTTTAACTGAAAATGTAAAAATCATGTGTGGTCAATTTTCAGGTATTGTATATTTATTTTAATGGCTCTGTGCCTGGTATTAATACTGTTTGATAATTGTGTATTGCATAAGATATTACATGATTTCCTGTATTAAAGGTTTTTACTAGTGAAGCTTAATCTTTGTTTAAAAGAATAAAACTGCTCTTCTTTAATTTATTTGAACTTAAGTAATCTTCCAATGGTGGCAGTTTTGCCATCTATAAAATGACTACCTAATGCATAGGATGGATAGGATTAAATATATTGCTACATTTAAAAGCACTTAACACAGTTTCTGGTACATAGCAAACAATAAATGGTGGTATTGGCACAGTAGTTTTTGTTTCTTTATTGTGTTTAATACTTTTTGAGAAAACAGTTGTCTTAATTTCTTCAGTTCACATAGCTTATGGTCTGTTTCCAGCCTTTGAACAGGCACTTGAATTTCACAAAAGTAGAACTATTCCTGCTAACTGGAAGACTGAATTGAAAGAAGATAGCTCTAGCAGTGAAGCAGAGGAAGAAGAGGAGGAGGAAGATGATGAAAAAGAAAAGGAGGATAATAGCAGTGAAGAAGAGGTAAGTGAAAACAGCTGATACCTTTTAAAATTACAAATAACAGTTGGGTTTCCCTTGTGGGTTAGGATTCGGTATTAAGTCATTAATCAGATAAGTATTTTTAGTATGAGAAATATTTCATAATCTTGTATTTGTGATACTCATAATCAGGTAGTTTACTTGGTTACTTTAGATGTATGACCTTGTGAAATTAAAAATATTAAGTCTGATTATCCTAATAACCTCAAAAAGATGTCTTAGTCTTCCCATGCTTTTGGTTTATGAGATGATTAAGAAAGTATCTACCAGGCCAGGTGCGGTGGCTCACACCTGTAATCCCAGCACTTTGGGAGGCCAAGGCAGGTAGATCACGAGGTCAGGAGATCGAGACCATCCTGGCTAACATGGTGACACCCCGTCTCTACTAAAAATACAAAAAATTAGACGGGCATGGTGGCGAGCGCCTGTAGTCCCAGCTACTCGGAAGGCTGAGGCAGGAGAATGGCATAAACTCGGGAGGCAGAGCTTGCAGTGAGCCGAGATCGCGCCACTGCACTCCAGCCTGGGTGACAGAGTGAGACTCCATCTCAAAAAAAAAAAAAAAAAAAAAAAAAAAGTATCCACCTAGGTCAGGCACAGTGCCTCACAACCATAATCCCAGCACTTTGGGAGGCCAAAGCAGGCGGCTCGCTTGAACTCAGGAGTTCGAGACCAGACTGGGCAACATGGTAAAACCCCATCTCAACAAAAATAAAAATAAAAATAATTAGCAGGGCATGTCAGCGCACTCCTGTAGCCCCAGCTACTGAGGAGGCTGTGTTGGGAGGATGGTCTGAGCCTTGGAGGTGGAGGTTGCAATGAGCCGTGAATTGACCATTGCCCTACATCCTGGGTGACAGAGCAAGAACCTGTCTTATTTAAAAAAAGAAACAAACCTACTTACCTAATACTTTAAAATGCTTTTTATTACCATGTAGACAGCTGTCACCTCATGAAATGTTTACATCTCCATATTTTATTGATTTACCCAAAAAACTATAAAATACATCTTTCATTTAATATTTAAAAGAAGAATCAGGCGGGGCGCTGTGGCTCATGGTGGGATGAGTAATCCTAGCACTTTGTGAGGCCGAGATGGGCAGATCACGAGATCAGGAGTTCAAGGCCAGCTTGGCAACATGGTGAAACCCCGTGTCTACTAAAAATAGAAAATAATTAGCCAGGTGTGGTGGTGGACACCTGTAATCCCAGCTAGTCGGGAGGCTGAGGCAGTAGAACTGCTTGAACCCAGGAGGTGGAGGTTGCAGGGAGCCGAGATCGCGCCATTGCACTCCCGCCCAGGTGACAGTGTGAGACCCTGTCTCAAAAAAAAAAAAGAAAGAAGAAAAAGCAGAAAAGTAAAGATCAATATCTCTTTGATTCAGAGAATCTTGAATCATTTTATCTAAGACAAATGGGTAGATAGTTCTAATGAGATCATAAATAAGACATCTGGTTGTATGTGGATCAAAGAGCTCAAATTTTGGATTTTATTGTAACTGGTGCTTTAGGTCTGGCAGTGACAAGGTACTCTTTAATGGTTTGCTGAACAGCTTCATAAAAGTTAATGAGTGGTGCAGATAGTGAAGGCTACTATATTTGACCATGAAATGAAATGTATTTAATGTGTTTAGTAAATTTATTTGTCAGTATGTAGTATTTTAGATAAGTTATGAAATTCTGCCTTTTGGCCGGGCGCTGTGGCTCAAGCCTGTAATCCCAGCACTTTGGGAGGCCGAGACGGGCGGATCACAAGGTCAGGAGATTGAGACCATCCTGGCTAACCTGGTGAAACCCCGTCTCTACTAAAAAATACAAAAAAAAAAACCTAGCCGGGCGAGGTGGCGGGCGCCTGTAGTCCCAGTTACTCGGGAGGCTGAGGCAGGAGAATGGCGTAAACCTGAAAGGTGGAGCTTTCAGTGAGCTGAGATCCGGCCACTGTGCTCCAGTTTGGGCGACAGAGCGAGACTTCGTCTCAAAAAAAAAAAAGAAATTCTGCCTTTTAACTGTAGTAAACTGTTAATGAAATCAGATTGTTTTGGAGGTTATATTTTAGGGTATAGTGATCTGTAATGACAGTGTGTAATGCAGAAATTTCCCTGCTTCAGTCTTCTCCCTGACTGCTTTCTTTTTTTTTTTTTTTTTTTTTTTTTTGAGACGGAGTCTCGCTCTGTCACCCAGGCTGGAGTGCGGTGGCCGGATCTCAGCTCACTGCAAGCTCCGCCTCCCGGGTTCACGCCATTCTCCTGCCTCAGCCTCCCGAGTAGCTGGGACTACAGGCGCCGCCACCTCGCCCGGCTAGTTTTTTGTATTTCTTAATAGAGACGGGGTTTCACCATGTTAGCCAGGATGGTCTCGATCTCCTGACCTCGTGATCCACCCGTCTCGGCCTCCCAAAGTGCTGGGATTACAGGCTTGAGCCACCGCGCCCGGCCACCCTGACTGCTTTCTATTTAAATTGCTAAAATGAGCAATCATTCCCTTGCTGCTAAAAACCTCCTGAGTAGCTTTTTGTCACTGTAAAAGTTAAGCTTTCATATAGAATCTCCTTTATAGTCTAATTCCTGCCTCAATTTTTTCTCATCATTTCCCTTTCTATGCCCTTTCCCTTGAACTTTATGCTATAGCAATGTGAAATTACATATATTGCTGCTCCTCACTTTTGCATACACTAGTACCTCTGTAGGCACCACCTTTTCCTTCCCCTCCTTCCTTAGTCAGCATGGCATATTCCTGTTCAGTTTTCAGAACCCTACTTAGGTGCTATCTCTGTAAAGAGAAACCTGTGAACCATCACCTCTGTCACCTCAGGAAAACATCACTTCATTTGCTAGTCTAAACTACTACTGCTGCTGGCTGGGCATGGTGGCTCACGCCTGTAATCCCAGCACTTTGGGAAGCTGACGCGAGCAGATCACCTGAAGTCAGGAGTTTGAGATCAGTCTGGCCAACATGGTGAAACCCCATCTCCACGAAAAATACAAAAATGAGCTGGGTGTGGCCGGGTGTGGTGGCTCACGCCTGTAATCCCAGCACTTTGGTAGACCAAGGTGGGCAGATCACCTGAGGTCAGGAGATTGAGACCATCCTGGCTAACACGGTGAAACCCTGTCTTTTACTAAAAATACAAAAAAATTAGCTGGGCATGGTGGTGGATGCCTGTTCTCCCAGCTACTCAGGGGACTGAGGCAGGAGAATGGTATGAACCTGGGAGGTGGAGCTTGCAGTGAGCGGTGATCACGCCACTGCACTCCAGCCTGGGTGACAGAGCAAGACTCTGTCTAAAAAATAAAAAATAAAAAATAAAAAATTAGCTGGGCGTGGTGGCGGGTACCTGTTATCCCAGCTACTCGGGAGGCTGAGGCAGCAGAATTGCTTGAACCCAGGAATCGGAGGTTGCAGTGAGCCAAGATCACACCACTGCACTCCAGCCTGGGCGACAGAGCAAGACTTTGTCTCAAAAACCAACCAACCAAACAAAAAACCCTACTACTGTTCTTTACACATATTTTTGTTGTATATTTGTTGTCTATTTTTTCTCCCCCACAAATTTGTAAGTTCCTTAAAGTTAGGAATGCTGTCTTATTCGTATTCATACTTAGAGTGTCTGTCATAGTGTGTAAAATATAACAAATGATAAATAGCTACCAAACCTTTTGGTGCTTAGTGTTTTCACAAGTGTTTTTGTAAAAGCAAATCTGCAGTATAGTGTAAACATTTTCTTGAGTTAAAAGCTTACCTTAAACGTTTTTGGAATAGAAATAAATTGGGCTGTTTATTAAAGTTAAATATTATACCATGGGAACATTTAAGATAACATCTAGAAAATACGTGTCTTTAGATTTGAATTTGATCTCCTTACCAAAACCTGAATGTATGGAGTGTGTTTAAATTGAGAAATACAGATTCATCATTAGCAAATTAATGGTTGTCATTTATTTTTATTATTTATTTATTTAAACCTAATAGTTTATCAACATGGGCTTTAAAAAAAATACCTTTCTTTCTTGTACTGGCTTTTAAAGTAAAAAGACAATCTCGCTAAAGCAGTGGCATTAGGCACATGATTTTCCAAATTTAAAAATGCTATATTTTGATTTATTTAGATTACCAGTTGAATATCCTAACTTTTACTATTACAAATATGTATATTTAAGCCAGAGTAACTGTAAAGCCTAGCTGTATGTTTGGAATCATTTTCTCTGCAGTTACTCCTAATCATGTTCTGTAATGGCAGGCTCCATAGCTTATTTTTCTTTTATTTGATTTAGCACCTAGCATAATGCCTACACTTACAGGTGCTCAAGTGTTTGTTGAATGGATGAAAGTCATTGAATTGATGAGTTCCTCAGGCTTACCTACTACCCTGCTCCTTGCAGGTTGCTTCAGGACCAGCTTCCTGCTGCCACAGCCCTTGGCCACAGCAGCAAGAAGCTAGTCCCTCGCTTGTCCCTTGTAATTGATAAATCAGGGAACTATTTTATTACTTGAAGATTTCTCTAAGTCTGAATCTTCAGGTATTGTAGATCAAGTTTGTTCCCCACTTTACTGATTATGTAAGCTTGAAGTATATACAGTGGGGCTGCATAAAATGAAGGATACTTGCACTTACAGCTAATGGGACCCATACTTTTATATTTCCTTGAGGAGCAATAATAGAGTTAGTTTTGGTGTTTAACCCTGACCCAGTTTTGCATAAGTTGAGAGTAGGTATTCTTGAACCTGTGACCCTGATTTGAAAAATAGATCTCTGATATGGTTAAAAACAAACAAACACGAACAATCTTGCTAGTCCCTTTTCTCATATGGGAGTTTTTACTGTGGGGATTCTAAATATTGAGATACTTTTTAAGACATATTCCTCTATAAAACATAAAATGTCTAGACTTATCTGGTTTTGAACAGCTTAGTGTTAAAAGAATAATTTTGATTAAGTAAAAAGCCTTTGAAGTATTTTAACGAACTCTAGTCTTTGCTGTTGGTAAGAAGTCT
Source organism: Theropithecus gelada (assembly GCF_003255815.1). NCBI lineage: Eukaryota > Metazoa > Chordata > Mammalia > Primates > Cercopithecidae > Theropithecus > Theropithecus gelada. The sequence continues at coordinate 208,992,321 of NC_037668.1, read as the reverse complement.
GCTTGTTGTATTAAAATGCTTAATTGAAGAAAATAATATTCTTTTGTGATTAAAATTAGGAAGAAATAGAACCATTTCCAGAAGAAAGGGAGAACTTTCTTCAGCAGTTGTACAAATTTATGGAGGACAGAGGTGAGTATTTTTTATTTATCCTTAACGTGGTAAGTTTTGGACATATAATTAGTATCCTAAAAATAAGAATAGAATTTTGTTTACTGAACTTTATGTCATCAGTAATTATGGCTGTCTTTTTGGCTCTGATATCACCAACACCTAGCATAGCACCTGTCACGTAACAAGTAGAATGAGGAATTTGATAGCTTTTTGACAGATATTGTGGCTGTGGACACATAAATGCGCTTATTACCCTATCCTGCCAATCCCCTTACCTATCCATGGGACCCTAAAGAACAGTAGCAAAATGGGAATTAGTCCAGAAATAGAGAAGAAAGTGTGACAGTCTCAGAGTGAGCCTTGGCTCAGCTTATTTAATCTGCCAAAAGCTGCTAAGGCCATGCAAGGATTGAAGGAAGAAGAATAACTTAGGGTAATGAACTAATCCTTCCGTAACCTCAACACTGTTGTTCTCGAGTTTATCTTCTTGGTCAGAGTCTACTTTCTTATTTTCTGGGAAGATGCTTGTAAGGGAGTAAGGAGAGACTTTCTAGCTGGAAGGGAAGGGCAAAATGAATGATTAGTGTTTAGAAACACCACAATACTCTGGGAATTGAATGTTTTTTAAATCCCTGATTGTAATGCTGATGAGTAGAAACTGGCTGTTTGTCATCTTTTGTTTTCATAAATGATAATGCCTAACACAATATAAGTATCTTTTCATTTTTCAATATAAAATGTCTTTGATTCTTGTATTATTTCTTTACATGAATGGAGGGTTGGCCTAAGAAGTATGCTGTTTGATAGGCTCTTGTATAAGATAAATGAAAAGGCAAAGAAAATGAATGAAATCTAATACTAGAGAAGAGTGAAAAAATATGATTAAGCCAGTCATATATTTTGCAGAAATGGCCATATGAGGCATTGTACCCCTACCTTGTTATCTTCTCTACCACTTTCTCATGGTTTGTTCGATTTAGCATCCTTGCCTTGCGTTTTCTTGTGTTAGAATGAAACAAACAAACAAACAAACATGTAGCTTTACTATAGAATCATTATTTAGAGTAGTAGTAAGTTGCTAGAATACAAAGAAAATGCCATAAAAGCAACTCTCATTGGGAAGCAGTTGTCTAGTATTTATTTACTTGCTCAGCAGAGGGAAGAAAGTATGAGAGAATGAAAATAAAAGGTTTCAAAAATCTGGTTATGTGAAAAAATTTAAAGTGGCCATGGGCTTGTTTATGTCTAGATATCATGTCTTTGATTAACAAGATAATTTCTCATATATATATATATATAAAAAATACTATAAATACTCAGTGGTATTATTTGAATCTTTTGAAATTTTAAATTAAAAATGTAGTGTGGATCTAATATAGTTTGTATTTTCTGTAACAGGTACACCTATTAACAAACGACCTGTACTTGGATATCGAAATTTGAATCTTTTTAAGTTATTCAGACTTGTACACAAACTTGGAGGATTTGATAATGTGAGTACTGTAGTCAAACTGAAAAAACATCTTTTTCATGTAACATGTTTTCTCAGGTATCTGCTATCTCTGAAATTGTTTTTCTAAACAACAAAAAAGTTTTTCAGTAAAATCCTAAGAAGAAAATAAAGTGGAAAGTACAGCTAGCCTTCTCAGACAAAATTTAAATTTTAAAGATTTTTTAGGTCAGGCATGGTGGCTCATGCCTGCAACCCCAACACTTTGGGAGGCCGAGGCGGGTAGATCCCTTTAGGCCAGGAGTTTGAGAACAGCCTGGCCAACATAGCAAAACCCCATCTCTACAAAAAATACAAAAATCAGCCAGTCGTGGTGATGCACACTTGTAATCCCAGCTACATGGCAGGCTAGGGCACGAGAATCACTTGAACACAGGAGGCAGAGATTGCAGTGAGCCAAGATTGCACCGCTGCACTGCACTCCAGCCTGGGTGACAGAATGAGACTGTCTCAAAAAAAAAAAAAAAAAAAAAAGATTTTTTTCATGTGAGCTTTCTGATTACTGTTAAATTGGTCAAACTTTCATAAACCTACTTTTTTAAATCTGAATCACAGCACAGTCATATTGGTGGATATCCTTCCTGTGTCTCTTTTTCACTAGACAGTGTGCTCCTTAAGAGCAAGGATCTGTCTTAATATTGTTTATATTCTTAATCCCTTTAATAATATAAAGGGATTAAGGCAGGAAATGTTTGTTGAACTGATCTGAAGAAATTATTTTAAGGTTGACATGATGTACAATACTTACCCAGGCTGGGCGCGGTGGCTCACGCCTGTAATCCCAGCACTTTGGGAGGCCGAGGCGGGCGGATCACGAGGTCAGGAGATCGAGACCATCCTGGCTAACATGGTGAAACCCTGTCTCTACTGAAAATAAAAAAAATTAGCCAGGCGTGGTGGTGGGTGCCTGCAGTCCCAGCTACTCGTGAAGCTGAGGCAAGAGAATGGTGTGAACCTGGGAGGCAGAGCTTGCAGCGAGCCGAGATCGCGCCACTGCATTCCAGCCTGGGCAACAGAGTGAGACTCCGTCTCAAAAAAATAAATAAATAAATAAAAGTATCCAATTGTGAATATTCTATGGAATAAAATACTTTACAAATTTTTGTAGAACTGCTTTCATTTATTAGCCTGTATATTTTATGGGAAATAATAAATCCTTTGAAAATGTTTGTCTCCGTTTCTTTGTTAAAAATTTTGATTAAAGAGCCTGAATATTTTTCCATTTCCCATAACTGGGTTTATTTAAAAGTCAAATGGGACCAGTTATGGTGACTCATGCCTGTAATCTCAGCACTTTGGGAGGCTAAGGCCAGAGGATTGCTGGAGCCCAGGAGTTTGAGACCCGTCTGGGCAACATGGTGAGACTCCATCTCTACAAAAAAACATTTTAAAATTAGCCAGATGTGGTGGTGTGCGCCTAGTCCCAGCTACTTGGGTTGCTGAAGCAGGAAGATCCCTTGAGCCCAGAAGTTCAGGGCTGCAGTGAGCTGTGTTTGTGCCAATGTTGCTGCACTTTAGCCTAGGCAATAGAATGAGATCCTGTCTTCAAAAAGAAAAAAACAGAATGTCAAATGGCCTAATATTTCAACATTTATAATTTTCTGATATTTGTTAGAGTACTAAAACCTTTATTTTTAAACCAAATTTAGAATTTATCAAGTTTCTAAAAATTCTTTTGAGACTAGAACCAATAAATATAAAAATATACTCATATATACTGTATCTATCAAAATGTTATTACATTAACACCTTTTGAGAGTTTTTGTTTCACTTTGTCCATTAGATTGAAAGTGGAGCTGTTTGGAAACAAGTCTACCAAGATCTTGGAATCCCTGTCTTAAATTCAGCTGCAGGATACAATGTTAAATGTGCTTATAAAAAGTAAGTTAGTATAATTGATATGGTTATCTTCAGTATTTTTACCTAGAAAGCAGGATGAAATTTACCTTTTAACTGAGGCTGTTTCTTTAAAGAAATCAGAAAATTTTACTAGAGTAGTCATTCTGTGATAGCATTTTCTAAAGTGTATTTTGTGAATAGTAGATCTATGAGAAATTCTGTAAAGAAAGTTTTTGTGGCTAAGTACATTTGTCAAGTACTTCATAGAGGTTAAAAAGCTAATATTCTAAAGTCAAGTAAATCCACATTTGAATGCTAGTTCTGCCAATTGTTAGCTGTTTATGCCCTTGGGCCAGTTATTTGTTCTCCTAAGCCTCAGTTTCCTCGTTTGTAAAATGGAATGCTTGACCAGGCACGGTGGCTCACACCTGTAATTCCAGTACTTTGGGAAGCTGAGGCGGGCAGATCACTTGAGGTCAGGAGTTCAAGACCAGCCTGGCCAGCATGACAAAACCTTGTCTCCACTAAAAATACAAAAAATACCCTGGCATAGTGGTTCACGCCTGTAGTCCCAGATACTCAGGAGGCTGAGGCAGGAGAACTGCTTAAACCCAGGAGGTGGAGGTTGCAGTGAGCTGAGATCGTGTCACTGCACTTCAGCCTGAGCAACAGAGTGAGACTCTGTCTCAAAAAAAAAAAAGGATGCTGCTGCATGCCCCAAGATTACTGTAGTGACTAAATGAGATTTACTAGGGGGTCCAGCCTCACACATAAGAAATGTGCAACAAATAGATGCTGTTATTAATACTATTAATAGCTGTTATTGTTATGACTCTGAGCACAGTTTTTTAAATGAATTTTTTGACAGAATTTTTTGTTTGCATTGAAAAGATTAGAAACAACTAGAATAAATTAGAATGTTAACATGGCCCAATATCTGAGAGTTTAGACAAAAGAAATGAATACACATTAAAAGTAACTCTATAGTTACATTTTGAAATGTTTTCACCAAATGTAATTTCTCTTCATGTTTCCAGATACTTATATGGTTTTGAGGAGTACTGTAGATCAGCCAACATTGAATTTCAGATGGCATTGCCAGAGAAAGTTGTTAACAAGCAATGTAAGGAGTGTGAAAATGTAAAAGAAGTAAAAGTTAAGGAGGAAAATGAAACAGAGATCAAAGAAATAAAGATGGAGGAGGAGAGGAATATAATACCAAAAGAAGAAAAGCCTATTGAGGATGAAATTGAAAGAAAAGAAAATATTAAGCCCTCTCTGGTAAATCAGATATTGTTAATTGTCCTTTGCTTTCTTTGGTATATTTTCCATATCCTCTATAAAGTTCCAAAATCAATATATTATATAATATTACTTTTTATTATTTATTTTCTTCATTAAGTGCTACTTTTGTATAATTTTTATCATAATAACTTCAAAATAGCTGTTAGCTATTTTTGTCTAGTGCTTTAAAATAGCAGGAGTTTCTTAAAAGTAATTTATAACTTTTAATATTAGAATTGGTTGTTACCTCCTGTTGCTAAGAGATAAACCATGGATGTAGGTTGAAAATTTTTACTTTTTTTACTTTTGTTGGTTTCTTTCCTTTGATCTTTTTCTAGGGAAGTAAAAAGAATTTATTAGAACCTATACCTACACATTCTGATCAGGAAAAAGAAGTTAACATTAAAAAACCGGAAGAAAATGAAAATGTGGACGACAAAGATGATGACACAACTAGGGTAGATGAATCCCTCAACATAAAGGTAGAAGCTGAGGAAGAAAAAGCAAAATCTGGGTAAGAAAATTGTTTTTGGTTACGATGCATTTCAGCTTGATGGATTCGTATCATTTTCTGTTTGTATGTGTATATGTATGAATCTAAATTAATTGACAAAATATTAAATAATAGAGTGATTGGCATTTATTAATTAAATAGCATTCACTTCTTTCAGAGACCCTACCGATAGAAATTTGTAGAGAAAGATCATACTTTTGATCCATTCTTCTTGCTCTCATCATGGAAATTGATAAAATTTTTAGCTAGAGCAAAGTACTTTTTAGGTCTGCTGAATTACTTGATAATATAAACTTCGGGCTATGTCCGTGTTTTATAGATTGTATGTTGGCTGTAGATTCTGAGAGTTGTATTTGTTTCTTAAGCAAAAGCAAGAGTGGAAAAATACTAAGGGTTTAAAAGGCCAAAAATTGTATGTTCTATCTTATGTGATAGTAGCATTTGTTTGTTTTAGTCACTTTGGAATGATGAATTATTTGACAATGTAATTTATGCACTACTAGTGGACCCTGGATTTTATAGATAATCTTTGGCATTGAATCTTTTTTCTGAGGCTTAAAAAATATAAACATCTCTGTTAGTGTCTCATTTAAATAAGTACAATGAACTTTTTAAAAAAAATCATTTAGCAGGCCAGCTGCGATGATTCATGCCTGTAATCCCAGCACTTTGGGAGGCCAAGGCGGCAGATCACTTGATGTCAGGATTTCAAGACCAGCCTGGCCAACATGGTGAAACCCTGTCTCTTCTAAAAATACTAAAAAGTCAGGAGTGGTGGCATGTGCCCATAATCCCAGCTACTCGGGAGGGTGAGGCAGGAGAATCTCTTGAACCCAGGAGGCAGAGGTTGCAGTGAGCTGAGATCGTACCACTGCACTCCAGCCTGGGGGACGGAGCGAGACTCTTTTTCAAAAAAAACCAAAAAACCCATTTAGCGTACTGACATTTGGCCACAGTATGCAGACGAATAGGGAAGGGGAAAATGAAAAATGGGGCTTATATGAATATAGTAAAAAGTGTTTATTATACTTTGTTATATTTTTGTGTATAAAAATATATATTTGAAGTATGCCTTACTGCTGTTGGAGACTATTTCAGGTATTAAGAAATTTGGTACAGATTTCAGCTTTTTGCCTAAAATCTTTTGATTGATCAGAGTTCTGAAATATCGGTGGCACCATACAGACAAACATGGAAGAAAAAAATCCTAAATATTTGTTGATTATACTTTGTTATATTTCTTTGTGTAGAAGTGTATGTTTAAAGGAGATCATTTTGATAAGAATCTTAATAAAGATTCAGCTTTTTACCAAAAAATCGGATTTTTAAATCTACAGATGTTTCTGGAACATCTGCTGTTTGCAAGGCACTGTGATAAATCTGTATTTTTTCTTTGTTACTTAATTTTTTAAGTTGGTGCTTCTGCTTATTTTATAGAATAAACTATTTTGTAGGTTTTTAGTAACCCCTTTAACTCTATAATTATATGGATTTTTATGTACTACAGATATTTATTAGTATATGCATACCTCAAACTAAAATTTTCCTAATGTGACTGCCCAAGTTTGGTAGATATTTTTTAGAAGCATTGCAGTTGGGACTGTTTATACAGTACTCCCTGCTTTTCCACAGTTTCAGTTACCTGTGGTCAACTGTGGTCTGAAAACAGGTGAGTACAGTGCAATAAAGTATTTTGAGAGAGTGAGACAAGACCATATTCACATAACTGTTATTATAGCATATTATAATTGCTTTATGTTATTAGTCATTGCTTATCTCATGCTGTGCCTAATTAATAAATTAAACTTTATCAGAGGTATGTATGTATAGGAAAAAACATAGTATATATAAGGTTTGATACTATCCACGGTTTCAGGCATCCACTGGGGATCTTGGAATGTATCCCCTGCAGATAAGAGGGGCTTACTATAATTGATTTTTGAGTTTTATTAGATAGTTGCAGGGGAAAATTTTACAGTGATAATTAATATATAGGTATTTTTCTGGCATATAAACTTTCTCTAAGTAATAGGCTATTACCAAGAATGTTCAGTGTCCTTCTTCTGTTGTCCAGATATAGGAGATTGAAGAAGTTGATATATGTAAAATGTCTAGTTCAGTGCCTTGACCATAGCAGTTACTTAATACACTATCTTTTTTAAAAATTTTGTTTCATTGTAAAGAGTGTAACATCAAGTTGGAAAGATTTAATGTTTCTTTTTGAATTCAGATGAAAATCCTTGCTGATACATTTCGTTTCCCAAGATATTCTTCTCTAAAATATGACTAGCTTAAATGCGTGTGTGTGTGTGTGTGTGTGTGTGTGAGTGCATGTATGTAATGTATGCATCAACTTAATTTTTTTAACCTGTATGTTTGTTGCATTTTATACTTTCAGAGGCTCTCTTTCTTGGCATTCTGTGTTCCATCTGGTTTAGCACATTAGTCTTGAATTTGCCACTGAAGTCTTAGAGAGGAGAATAGTTTTCTTTGGTTGATTGCCAGTAATTATGTTGTTTTTTTCTTTATACTTCAGTGTATTATTAAAGTGAATTTCATTTAGTTTGTGTCTGAGGGTGATATTAAATGTGTATTTTTAATTTTTGATTGTTTGATTTCATTAATACAAGAGTGTTGGGTTTCTGTTTTAGATTGAATGAAAATTTGCCTGGGCTACCACTTAAAGTATGATTGTGCTTGCTGTTGGCATTTAGAATTGTTTGTACTCATCAACTCAGTGTATTCTATGATGTAACATACAGCTTAGAGTTTGTCGTCATTTCAAAAAACTTAGAATTTTGATTCTATATCTCACTTTTATATGATGATTCTGAGGTGCATGATAGATCTCTTTTATTGTGGCCACGATAAAATATGCTTCTTTTCCCCAGTATGCAAAAATAGAGTCTTATGACTTAGGCAAGTATTCTTTCAAAAAAAAGATTTAGTTTGCTATAAAAATAAAATTCCTCATAATGATTTATCATTGATAATGCCATTTCTGTTAATTTTTTAGATATTTTAGCCTTAATAAAATTACTTTTTCATAATAGAAATATTAAGGTATTTTCAATAGCATTGCTAATATTTTAATCTCAGGCTGGGTGCGGTGGCTCATGCCTGTAATCCCAGCACTTTGGGAGGCCCAGGCAGGCATATCACCTGAGGTCAGGAGTTCGAGACCAGCCTGGCCAACACGGCGAAACCCCATCTCTACTAAAAATACAAAAAATCAGCTGAGCATGGTAGCATGTAGTCCCAGCTACTTGGAAAGCTGAAGCAGGAGAATTGGTTGAACCTGGGAGGTGGAGGTTGCAGTGAGCTGAGATCATGCTACTGTTCTCTAGCCTGGGCAACAGAGTGAGAGACTGTCTCAAAAAAAAAAATATATATATATATGTGTGTGTGTGTGTGTATATATATGTACATATATATGTATAGTATATATGTATATCTCAGATTATAGCTGGTTTCATGAAGGTTTTAGTTTTTTAAATACGTATTTAACTGTAACTGAGTCTTTAAAATAGGAATAAATCTTGAGAATTTTTGAGGAATTTGTGTCATGGTTCAGACAGAATTGATACATTTGATACTTTTGTGAACGTGGACTTACTTCCACAGGTCTATTAAACATCCCCCCAACGCTCCTGCCCCACTATACAAAAGGAAAAGGAGAATAAAAAAGCATTATAGGTACTGCTTATATCACTATTTATATATTATTTTTGTTGCCTATGTAATTACATAATTAGGAATGATAAAGTATATTATCCCTAAAAAGGTTGCATATAGGAATATAAAACTGAAATTTTCAGTGGAGGAAGTTTTTTTAAAATATAAATATTATATTCATCAGGCAGGCACAGTGGCTCACACCTATAATCCCAGCACTTTGGAAGGCCGAGGTGTGAAGATTGCTTGAGCCCAGGAGTTCAAGACCAGCCTAAATGACATAGGGACACCCCTGTCTCTACAAAAATAAAAAATTATCTGGGTGTGGTGGTATGTGCCTATAGTCCAAGCTACTTGGGATGCTGAGGTGGAAGGATCATTTGAGCACAGGAAGTCAAGACCACAGTGAGCCGTGATCAGGCCACTGCACTCCAAGCTGGGTGACACAGCGAGACCGTGTCTCCAAGGGGGAAAAATATATATATATGTGTGTGTGTATATATATGTATAGAAAAAATATATGTGTGTGTGTGGTGTAATATATGTATATATATAATCATTAGTCTTAATATAGAATATAGTGTTTATTTTAATATATCTATGTATTTTACATATTATCATTAATTTTTAAAGCTTAAATACTAAACTATCTGGTTGTTCTGCCTTACGATGTTTAGTCATTTGTCAACCCTAAAGTGATGGAGTCTTTAAGTACAGACATACAGGACAGCAAATAAAACCAGACTAAATGTAGCCTTGGATTTCATATTGAAATTAAAAAAAAAAATAAATCTAGTATTTGGAAAGATTTATAATTGAAGATTTTCTCCACCTTATTGAATACAGATTGGTGGTCAGCACAGAAAGGATATGAATGCTCAGTTTTAGAAAGTACATGGTACTAAGAAGATAAAAATGGATGTAAGGCCAGGTGTGGTGGCTCACGGCTATAATCCCAGCACTTTGGGAGGCCGAGGTGGGCGGATCACCTGAGGTCAGGAGTTTGAGACCAGCCTGACCAACATGGTGAAACCCTGTCTCTACTAAATATACAAAAAATTAGCTGAGCGTGGTAATGGGCGCCTGTAATCCCAGCTACTTGGGAGGCTGAGGCAGGAGAATCGCTTGAACCTGGGAGGCAGAGGTTGCAGTGAGCTGAGATCGCGCCATTGCGCTCTAGCCTGAGCGACAGGAGTGAGACTCCATCAAAAAAAAAAAAAAAAAAAAAAAAAGAATGTAATACTCTTTCTAGAATAGTTTGACTTTTAGTTTCATGTACTTGTAATTGGCCTTTCATCTGTCTATTTCTTTGGAACATCAAAGTTGAGAAGATTTGTAGATGATGTTAATAAATCTGTGGTAATGAGAGTAGAAGTTGTGTTGAAGTTTAAAGGAAAGAACAAACGATAAGATATTGGTAGTACATTTTTAGAATATTTCTGTTTAAATTAAAACAGTATTTCAGTTATTATAGCATTTGAAAATTCGGATGGAGAATGTTTTAAAGTTATTAAGACTGCCATCTGCTAGTGAAAATTATTGTTTCAAACATCCTGAGACCTCCAGCTTGGGTGACAGAGCAACACTCTGCCTCTAAAAAAATGAACATCTTGAGGCTGGAAATATTTGAATGAAAAAAATAACTTTTAGTTGTAAAATGGCAATGAAGTATAATGATTTTTTTTGTCAATTGAGATGTAAAACACTTTTATTAATAAAACATGAAAACATTGTTAGAGTTGACCATACTTGCTTCTTGCTGTTCGGCATAAATTCTGTTGTTCTGACTTTTGGAAATTTTCTTTTACTGCACTTATTTTTGAATCTTCATTTTCTCTGAATGTGTCTTTCTGTAACCTTGGTTGTCTTACAGTTTTAGTTTTTAATAGTAAAATGAAACTCTGAGAATTTCATACACGTGGAACCTGCTTTTCCTGGAACAATCACAGCCACAACTTTTATCAATATATGTGGTTTGGAACTGAAAAACTTATGAAGTGTCTTTTATTAACTGCAATTTTTTAAACCTTTCAAGAGATGAAACGAATAAAGAAGAAGAAGAAGATGATGAAGAAGCAGAAGAGGAGGAGGAGGAGGAGGAAGAAGAAGAAGAGGATGAAGATGATGATGACAACAATGAGGAAGAGGAGTTTGAATGCTATCCACCAGGCATGAAAGTCCAAGTGCGGTATGGACGAGGGAAAAATCAAAAAATGTATGAAGCTAGTATTAAAGATTCTGATGTCGAAGGTGGAGAGGTCCTTTACTTGGTGCATTACTGCGGATGGAATGTGAGGTAACTTGAGTTTTAGCTAGTGATTATTACCTAAAAACAATTATAAAATACTTTTCTATTTAAAAACTTAAGTGACGGATTACAGATTTATTAGTATTCTAATTGAGGTCATAGTACCTTATAAAAAATACATAAGTTTTTAGCATGTAAATACCTCACTTAGTGACTTACAATTAATGTTTTCAGTACTTGGAAGATATCCCTAGTGTCTAGAAAACTGAGGTCTACACACTTGATTTTTATGTACTACATGTAGATTAGTAGACAAAACATTGATGAAATGATCAGAACTTCTGGACATCTGCAAACCAATTACAGGCTGCTTGCTGTCTTGCATTTTAAACTACATTGCCACAGTAACCTCTTTTTTGTATTCTTAAGTCATTTCTTTCCTTCTGTAGTCAGGGATTTAAAATCCTAGGAAACATTAGCTATTTAAAGAAAGCCTTATCTCCTTATTAACAGCTATTGCATTACAACCTTATTCAGAAGTCTCAGAAATTTATTAGTATCTTTGAAAAAATATGGTTGAACATGTAAGCAGGCCTGCTTCACTAAAATAGAATGCACTTTTTGACTGCTCCTACCCTAGGGAACTGATAGGCAAGACTGAAATTTGATTTTAAGTCATGTTCAGTGACTTAAGCATTTTTCTTAGATAAATTTTCTTTGACTTTCCAAAGAAATTTTGTATTTTTATTTTATCCAAAATTGGCAAGCCAGTTTTGGGATCTGTTCGTTCAGTGAATAATTTAATTTATTTTAGAATATCTGATACTATATTTGAAATGTAGCTTGTAAGACAGTTAAATACCTGGAAAGATTAACCATAGAAGTTTTAAGTTGTGGTTTCGTGGTGTACCTAGTGTCTTTAAGGAGGAATACAGTTCTCATGCTTTATGCTTAAATTATATTCTGTGATTTGGGAAGTTATTAGGAAGGCATCATCTCAAATTCTGTGTTTTGAGTGTTGCAAATTAAATTTTGATTCTCTTTAATCACTTCCCACAATGCCTTTTCCCTAAAGAAAATCACTTCTGAGAGTTTTGAGGCTGTCCTTACTAACTTTTCATTCTACTTTCACATACATATAAATGTACTCATAGAAAATATATAGTATTCTTACATGCATGTGTTTTTAATAAATTATACTATACGAAATTCTGTTTCTTAAATTTTTTGTTGTCCTGTTGTATAAGAGGAAGCTCATGATCTAATCTGATTACCTTTCTTATTTTGAGAAAAGTACCAGTCTGATCCATTCTGATGCTTGGAAGAAAATAGCAAATAGCAAGTTAAGTCATGAGGAAATGTTCAGAAGTTTTGTTTTGGGCTCATTCTTTATTATTTCTAATCAGGATACAGTTTTAGATTTTAAGAATATGTGTCCTCAGAGCTTAGATGTGATAGTTATCCAGAAACATAAGTTTTTCCAGATACCACTTTTAACACACTGCACAATTTATCCTTTCACCTTTTGGTCCTTTTTTTGTGTGTTTTGTTTTTGTTTTTGGTTTTTGAGTCTAGCTCTGTTGCCCAGGCTGGAGTGTAGTGGCATGATCTCTGCTCACTGCAACTTCCAGCTCCCGGGCTCAAGCGATTCTTGTGCTGCAGCCTCCTGAGTAGCTAGGATTGTAGGTGCCTGCCATTGTGCTTGGCTAATTTTTGTATTTTTAGTAGAGACAGGGTTTTGCCATGTTGTCCAGGCTTTTCTTGAACTCCTGACCTCAGGTGATCCACCTCGGCGTCCCAAAGTGCTGGGATTATAGGTGTCAGCTGTTGGTTCTTATGCTGCCTTTCTAGTACATGATTTTCCTCACCTGAAGGCCTGGCTATTAATATATTCCAAAGAAGGTACTTGAGATCTCAGATATAGCTACCAAAAGATTATTTTGTCCAATTTTTGACTTCAAGTCATTTTGATCTTACTAAATTATCTTACTGAATATAAATGTAGAGGGAGTTCTACTTCTGCCTAGGACATAAATGTAAATGTAGAATATGTTAGTTTAAAATTAGGAAGAAAAAAGCTGGGTGTGGTGTTGCATGCCTGTAGTCCCAGCTACTGAGGTGGGAGGATCGCTTGAACCCAGGAATTCGAGGCTGCAGTGAACTATGATCATGCCACTGTACTCCAGCCTGAGTGCCAGAATGAGACCCCATCTCTTGAGAAAAAATTTAGAAAGAAATACTTGGATTAGCAAAAACGAATAATTACAACATAATGCCCACGAGATAGAGTCACAACACCTTTTACCTCTCTTTTTAGTTTTTCTAATTATTTTGCTAGTTTACGTGTAGAGGCAGTTTTTCCTCATGGCCTTTATGAAGTATTTGAAATTCTGTGAGAAATGGATAGAATTTAGGTGTTCTCCAACTTTCACTATATATAATCAAGGCTTCCTTCCCTCCTTCCCTCCCTCCCTCCCTCCTTCCTTCCTTCCTTCCCTCCCTCCCTCCCTCCCTCCCTTCTTTCCTTCCTTCCTTCTTTCTTTCCACTGAGTTTCACTCTTAATGCCCAGGCTGGAGTGCAATGGCTGGTTCTTGGCTCACCGCAGCCTCTGCCTCCTGGGTTCAAGCAATTCTCCTGCCTCAGCCTCCTGAGTAGCTGAGATTACAGGCATGCGCCACCACGTGCAGCTAATTTTTGTATTTTTAGTAGAGATGGAGTTTCTCCATGTTGGTCAAGCTGGTCTCAAACTCCTGACCTCAGGTGATTCGCCTGCCTCGGCCTCCCAAAGTGCTGCCACTACAGGCCTGAGCCACCGTGCCCAGCCAAGGCTTATTTTCTATTAATTGGCTCATTAAACAAAAAAGGCTTACTAGATAGAAGAATTGAGTCATTCATGAAACTGTTTTACAATTAAGATACAACTTTGTTTTCTTAAGAAAAGATAGACTAAAAGAAAGAGAATTCCAGAAGTATTTTGATTTTAGAAGGTAGAAAGAATCTCTAGTAATTTAGTTTTTAAATAGATAGCACGAAGGGAAAGTTAGGAAAGAATTTAAATTGAGGCATTCAAGTTTTTAATAATATAGGAAGGAAAATGGGACCTAGTTCAACAAGACATGCTTGTATTACTGTGAAGGTTGCCGTCTATTTCTGACAACTCAAGTGCTTGTATGCTATGAACTTTCAAAAGAAGAAAACTTAACATCTTGATGAAGACCTATAGGATGGATCACTATACACTCCAACATCATGGAGAAAGCAAATGTACCTCAGTAGATTAAGCAGTTAATCTTCTTAGAGTTAACGTAACAGTGTTTTACTTCTCTCAGCAATAATCAGTCTGTCTCATTGATAAATACACAATAATTTTATTTTTGCTGTTCCTCCAGTTCTGAGGCTAATCTAATAAGGACTGCAACAAATCCTCATCAGCTCTATGACAATTTTTCTTTTATTTTTAGGGTCTTCAGCTTGATCTCTAAATTTATACTTAACAGATGTGAAATTAGAAATGAAGATTTATGCATGGAGGTTCATGAAAATAGTTTTATCTTCAGTGGCAGTCATTTATGACAAGCAATTTGGGAGATTTGTGTGGACCTATTTCCATGGTTTTTAAAATCTGCAACATGTATTTCAGAATCTGAAATACATGTTTCAGATTAAAAAAAAAGAGAGAGAGAGGACCTCGTTCTGTCACCCAGGCTGGAGTGCAGTGGTGCGACCATGGCTCTCCAGCCTCGACTTCTTGGGCTCAAGTGATCTCCCACCTCAGCCTCTGGAATAGTTGGGACTATAGGTGTGCATCACCACACCTGGCTAATTTTTTATCTTTTGTAGAGATGGGGCTCACTGTGTTGCCCAAGCTGGTTTCAAACTCCTGGGCTCAAGCAGTTCTCCTGCCTTGGCCTCCAGGAGTGGTGGGATTATAGACATGAACCGATGCTCCTGGCCGTGAACCATGTTTTTCCAGCAAAGAGATTTTCTCAAATAATGTAAGAGTATCTGTCTCTTTGTTTAAAAATATTGTTTTTAGGCCAGGCGCGGTGGCTCACACCTGTAATCCCAGCAGTTTGAGAGGCCAAGACGGGCAGATCACCTGAGGTCAGGAGTTTGAAACCAGCCTGGCCAACATGGCAAAACCTCATCTCTACTAAAAATACAAAAATTAGCTGGACATGGTGGCAGGTGCCTGTAATCCCATCTACTTGGGAGACTGAGGCATGAGACTCACTTGAACTAGGGACACAGAGGTTGCAGTGAGCCGAAATCATGCCATTGCACTCCAGCCTGGGTGACAGAGCAAGACTCTGTCTCAAAAAAAAAAAAAAAAACCTTTTTCTTGTTAATTTTTACATTTTTCTTTGTTTTCTAAAATGCTGTTTTTTGTTGTTGTTGTTGTTGTTGTTTTGAGATGGAGTTTTGCTCTTGTTGTCCAGGCTGGATTGCAGCAGCGTGATCTCATCTCATTGCCACCTCCGCCTCCCAGGTTCAAAAGATTGCCCTGTCTCAGCCTCTCAAGTAGCTGGGATTATAGGCACATGGCACCATGCCCAGCAAATTTTTGTAGTTTTAGTAGAGATGGGGTTTCACCATGTTGACCAGACTGATCTCGAACGCCTGATCTCAGGTGATTCACCAACCTCTGCCTCCCTAAGTGGTGGGATTATAGGCGTGAGCCACTGCGCCCGACCTGTATAAATCTTTAATATAATTTTCATGTATGTCCCTATTTCACAGCTGAAAATGTTGATTTTTGTTATACAAAGGTTAACATTTGGGCAAGTTTGTTTTCTACTACTGTGATGAAAAAAAGTCGTATTTTAACATGTTCACACCACATTGACTGGAAAGGACTTGAACTCTTTAACCACAAATAGTATAATACTTTTACAAAAGTTTTCTGATGCAGTGATAGTATCTAAAATTATTGTTTAGCACTCTATTACTTACTGTGTCACCAAGCACTAGGAATGTTTGGAGTAGGCTCATAAATTATATTTTTAAACTCTTCTAAAAATAACAATTTAGAAAAATGAGAAAATACTTAAAGGTAGAAAGATAAAATTATTGCTGGCCAGGCACGGTGTCTCCCACCTGTAATCCCAGCACTTTGGGAAGCCGAGGTGGGCGGATCACCTGAGATCGGGAGTTCGAGACCAGCCTGACCAGTATGGAGAAACCCCGTCTCTGCTAAAAAAAAAAATACAAAATTAGCCAGGCATGGAAGCACATGCCTATAATCCCAGCTACTTGGGAGTCTGAGGCAGGAGAATCGCTTGAACCTGGGAGGCAGAGGTTGCGGAGCTGAGATTGTGCCGTTGCACTCCAGCCTGGGCACCAAGAACGAAACTCCATCTCAAAAACAAAAAAAAAGAAAAGAAAAAAGAAAGATAAAATAATTAATATTATAGTGTGTTCTCTTTTAGTCTTTTAAAAATGTCCCCATACATTTAAAAAAATTTTAATCCTGCTTAAGTAGTTTTTAATAGTAGGCTCTCTGTTACGTTTAACTTTTCTTAGTGATGTTAATATTTTATAGAGAATCTTAACATAATTATCTAATTGATCCTTTTCACTCTCAAGTTTCTAAGTCGTGTCGAGTCGTGTCGTAAATATGGGATTGATTTTTTGAAAGTAAGGGTACACATTGAAATTAACATGCCGTAAAACTGGTTGAGTGTGTTGGATTTCCTTGTTTAGTAACAAACAACTGAGTGAAACTATCTAGACTAATTGGTGTGGAATTTAAAATACATGAATATTTTGTAATAGTATATAATGTTGATTGAATTTTCTCTGCTCATTTCCAACTTGGCTTACTGTAATCAAAGAGTTGCACATTTAGTTAGAGAATAATTTTTTCTATGTTGCAGATCACCAGCTGTGTTAATGGGAACACAAAAGTAAAAGAGACACTGTAAAACTTCAGTTGTAAAACTCTTAAATAAGCCACAATGGTTCTAGTTCGTGTTAACAGTTATAGAGAACTGAAAATAAACTAAATTATGCTAAATATATTATTTGAAGTAAAAAATGTGTTACATTTTAAAAATATTTTCTCCAAACAAATTAAATCCTCCTTAGGAGGGAATGAGTTAGGGGTTGAAAAAACCTGGTAAAAGGCTTTCACAAATAAGTAGGTTCAATGCTACTTTTTGCCATTGTTCAGTTGCTTTTTTCACACTTTATTCCTTTATTTTCCAAACATAAGTTGAATATCCACTGTGTGCCAAATACTGTGCTTGTCACCAAAGATACTGAGAAGTGGTCCTTATTAGAGAATTCATAGTCCCAGGCATGACAGTTAACCCCAGCAAGATTGACAGTCTGTTGATCCTACCACCCTTTACGTCTCCACCCCACTTAATGCACTCAATCTTCCCTTGATATTGCTTACATTCACTGGCATTTATTATTTCTTTTAATAATCACTTCTTTTGACTCCAGCTCTTATTTTTCTCTCCTTTTGCTTTATAGTACTCATCTGACAAAACCACAAGAACCTTGATTAAATCTAACCCTCCTGCTCCTTGCCTGCACCTGTGCAGCTGATCCTGGTTGGAGTAAAGCAAGCAATCACAATGACTGTTCTTATTTTAAATTCATAACTGTGAACCTCAAGTGTGTCCTTAATTCTTTATGTCCTTCTTCCATTCACTCTCCTAGTTTCTTAGAAAACTTTCATACTGCTGCTTATGTCTTCACATCCCCAACATCTCTTCCCTATCCTCATTTTCAGCTGGTGACCTTGCTTTGTACCTGCTGAGAGAAACAAGAAAAACATTTCTACACACTTCATTAGATCTGCCTATCTAACTGCATTTGCTGCCACATTCTCTGTGTTTTCATCTTTAGCTATATAGATACACAATCATGCTACTGTCTGAAGCCAGTCTTCATAACCATCCCTTCTTGCCTGATTGAAGACATGGCCCATTTTCTTGTTCTGTTCTAAGTCATTCCCACTACTTAGAGATTTGTGGTTATTTGTCCTATCTCAAGGAAAATCTTTTCTGGAGCCTGACTTCTATTGTGACATTTCTTGGCTCTATTTTCATTCAGGAGAACTGTTTGAAAGTTACCTACACTTGTTATTCAGTTTCTCTCCTTTTTCTGTGTAAACCCACTCTCATCAACCTTTTGTTCACTGTGTCTCCACAACTGTTCTTACCAGGAACACTAGTGACCCTTTGTAGATAAATTCCTCCTGCTTTTCTTGCCCTCTTACGTGCCTTATCAGTGGCATAACAGTCAGTTGATCACTCCGTCCGTAATATGCTTTGCTTGGGCTCCAGCTGCTCCAGCTACAACCATTTTTCTTGTTTATTTTCCTTTTCTTTCTCTCTTTCTTTCTCAAAATTGAGAAACCACTCCTCAATTATCTTTTGTCTCTTCCTCATCTTTGTGTGTTTTCTCCCTTCTAATTGTTCCCCTGTTTCTTTCTGATACCCATTTAACATTTTTTTGTTGTTGTTTCTGTTCCTATTTTTCCAATACTCACTTGAGTCACAATTCTCATACTAAATTTTTCTGAATTATTTTTCTGAGCCAGAGGAATTTGATCTCCTGGAATATAACTTTCACCTAGGACTCTGGGTAAATTCTTTCCCTTCAACTCTCCTCCCCCTCCTTTTCTTTTTTTCTTCATCATTCAAGCTTTCTACATCAGGACTACATTATGTATTATTACAAAACTGCACTTAATTTTAAAATATGAAAAAAATTTCTGTTTCATATCTATTCTCCTAATATCACTTACCACATCTAGAAAAGTATTCATTTGGCATATGGTAAGTACTAAATGAATGTTGATCTAAATTGGACCTCCCGACAACAAAATGGAAGTAGAGCAGAAGTTAAAATTCAAATAAAAGCCACTGGGTCATTGGTTTTTTTAAAGCGATACCTATAATAGGGGATTGGGATAGATATGGCTTGACCCTCTCACTGGAGCTGCTTCTCACTTCATTTATATATAACTTTGTGTTTCACTTTCTGAGGAACTGTCAGACTTTTCCACAGAGACGACACCGTTTTACATTCTCACCAGCAATGTGTTAGGGTTCCAGTTTCTCTACAGCCTTGCCAACACTTGTTATTCTCTATTTAAAAAAATTGGGAGGTTATAGCCATTCTAGAGAGTGTGAATTAGTGTCTCACTCTGCTTTGATTTGCGTTTGCCTAATGACTAGAGTTGAACATTTTTCTTGTACTTATTAGCCATTTGTATATCTTCTTTAGAGGAACGTCCCTTCAAGTTTTTGCCATTTTTGAATTGGTCAGTTGTTTTGTTGTCGTTGAATTGTAATTCTTCATATATTCTAGATGTTATTCCCTTACCAGATACGTGATTTGCAAATGTTTCTTTTGTTGCCTCTGCTTTTGATGTTATTTCCAAAGAAACATTGCCAAATCCAGTGTTCTGAAGATCTTCCTGTACGTTTTCTTCTAAGAACTTCATAGTTTTAGCTATAATGTTTACATCTTTGATCTAATTTGAGTTCATATTTGTATATGATATATGTGACCTCTTTGGGTTACATAAAGAGCCTATCTCTTAGCGAACAAAATGGAGTCGAGACTGAGAGACTGGAATGAATTTGATTGGAAATAATAATTTTCTGTGACTTTTTAGCTATTCTTAGTCTCCTTTTGTCCTTAAAAAATTTTTAATGTCACTTTTCAACTTAATTGCTTTGTTCTTTCCTGCTCTAAAATGTTTTGTGTCCTTCATTTTTTTTCTTTTTTCTTTTACTTCCATGTAATCTGATCCCTGCTATACTTCAGTTGTGTATGCCATTGGATTTAGGAATATTGAAATAGAGTACAGAGTTGTTCTACTCATCTTCTTTGAAATAATTGTCCTGGTAATGTTAGAAAGCAAGGTACCCTAGGAAATTGTCTGCCTTGTTTCTATAGTACAGAAGTCACAGGCCTATAAAATGACCATTTGACAGTGGTTTCCATTATCTGTAAATTTGTATTAAAAGAGAGTGACTTTTGAGTTAACCATAGTTTTTGAGTACAAATGAACATAAACATTTCCTTCATGAAAAAGAGATGATAATTCAGTTATGTGTTGTACTCAAATGGGCTTTAATTTTTCTTTGTGTATTCATCTTAAGAGTGTTTACTAAACTTAGACCTGTTTCATTGAGTAGTTTTGTAGATTGGCAGGTACATTGATGTTTTTGTCTAAGTATGCACAAATAACTAATTCCATACATTTATCAAATATTAACAGAGTATACTTTTGGGGAATTAAAAAAACTTAGCATCTGCATTATAATATGCAATTAATGCCACAGTTAACCATTTGCAGTTGTCTTTGTAAGCTTTGGTAAAATGCTGTATTCGTGTTCTTATTATTACATATTACCTCTGCCTAAAGACCTATACTTCAGTTTCATTTTATAGAGTTATATTGCTTGGGAAAACCTATTGATATAATTACTATACCATTCCGTTGAGCTGTTTATGTCAACTCTTAAATATGACTATGCTATAATTTTAATTCATGGTTCTATCATTCTGCTGTTATATTCTTAAGTATGAGGAATACCATTCCTGTCTCTCTGATGTAGATTTAAGTGTTATATGAAGTAGAAATATGAAATGTTTATATCATACTTAGGAATTTTATTTTGTTTTTATTTTAGTTTAGTTTAGTTTAGTTTGAGGCAGAGTCTCGTTCCGTTGCTCAGGCTAGAGTGCAGTGGCACGATCTTGGCCCACTGCAGCCTCCGCCTTTTGGGTTCAAGCAATTCTCCTGCCTCAGCCTCCCAAGTAGCTGGGATTACAGGCGTGTGCCACCATGCCCGGCTAATTTTTGTATTTTTAGGAGAGATGAGGTTTCACCATGCTGGTCAGGCTGGTCTTGAAATCCTGACCTCATAATCCGCTTGCCTCGGCCTCCCAAAATGTTAGGATTACAGGTGTGAGCCACTGTACCCGGCAGGAATTTTATTTTTGAATAATATACTACTTTTTTGTTTCATTTTATTATAGGTACATTATTAAAAGTATTAGTTGTGATCAGTTATTTTCATAAGTCTTATTTTAGATATTCAGATTAAAATACATATAAATTGAGATTATATAAAATTCATACAGTAGATAAATATTGATAAAATTGCTTATGAAATTTATAATTAATAACAACACTGCTTTTTATTTTGACTTGGTGTTTTTTTCTATTATTTTGTCATACTTTTATTTAATTCAGGAGGGGAAATCCCTTTCCTTACTAAAACAGCACAAATTTCCACTTTAGATGTGAGGTTCTTAAAAACTAAATAAGTTGGCCGGGCGTGGTGGCTTATGCCTGTAATCCCAGCACTTTGAGGGGCCAAGGCTGGCAGATCATGAAGGTGGGAGATCGAGACCATCCTGGCTAACACGATGAAACCCCGTCTCTACTAAAAGTACAAAAAATTAGCCGGGCATGGTGGCAGTTGCCTGTAGTCCCAACTACTCGGGAGGCTGAGGCAGGAGAATGGCGTGCAGGAGAATGGCGTGAGCCCGGGAGGCGGAGCTTGCAGTGAGCAGAGATCACACGACTGCACTCCAGCCTGGGTTACAGAGCGAGACTCTGTCTCAATTTAAAAAAAAAAAAACAAAAAAACCTAATAAGTTAATTATATGACATACATTAACTTTTTTGATTATAGAGAGGCAAGATATAAAATACATATTGTGCAACAATTATTAAATGAATCTATTCATTATAGAAAACAAAGTATAGATGATTTTAACATTTGCTTCATGATTGGTTATTAGATTTTTATCTTATAATCTATACATATTTCAAAGAGTGAGGTTTTAAGTATTACATTAATTTGATTTTACTTAAGTTATTTTTAAAATACTTTTATTCTGCATGCTATATATTTTTAAATCTCTAAGACTGTGCTTTTTAGGTATATATTAACTATATGCTGATAATATTTCTTTTAAAATTGGGTTTAGGAAGAACCAAAAGCTGAACTGATGTGGGCATATTAACCATTTTGGTAGTATATCTGATCGATTAACGTTCTTTTCTGTTTATATTATTACGGAATGATTTCTTACATAATTTGCCAGTGCATCCATACAAAAGCCATAAAGTTTTCTTTTTAGAAATCCTATTTTTCTGTGGTGAGAGCAAGTATGCTATGGTCTCTGAATGGTATCTTTTAGCTTTGTATGAATATTTTTAAACATTTGAAAAATCAAATATTTGTATGGTGGGTTTCTTTCAGAAAGTTTCAGGTTTGTATACAAAATTTGTCATTACTGTTTAGTGTTGTCTTCTTTTGTTGAATTGTAAGCTCCTCGCAGACAAGAGCTGTTTGTTGATTCATTGCTGAGTACCCAGTGCCTAGTGCAGACTCTGTTATTACATAATAGGTACCTAAGAGGTGTTTGTCAGATGAATACGTCCACATGTGTACTTACAGTCTTGGAGTCTCATATAATTTTTCATTCTACGGCCAGGCATGGTGGTTCATGCCTGTAATCCCAGCACTTTAAGAGGCCGAGGGGGGCAGATCACCTAAGGTCAGGAGTTCAAGACCAGCCTGGCCAACATGGCAAAACCCAGTGTCTACTAAAAATACAAAAATCAGCCGGATGTGGTGGCATACACCTGTAATCCCAGCTGCTTGGGAAGCTGAGGCAGGAGAATCACTTGAACCTGAGAGGCGGAGGTTGCAGTGAGCTGAGATCGCACCATTGCACTCCAGCCAGGGTGACAGAGCAAGACTCCATCTAAAAAAAAAATAAAAATAAAAATAAAAATTTCATTCTACTTCATTTTATGTAGGTCAGGGAACATATTAGATCTTCAGAAGTTAAATGAGTTTATCATGCATATGTTCTTTTGTGTTTGTTTGTTAGTTGAATGTTAAGTGATCTCAATAGAAATATTCTCAGACAAGTCATATATATATACCTTGGAAATATTTTCCTTAGTACTTTAGATAAATATTCAATGAGATACTTGTTTAGATTCCATCTGTAGAATTAATTATATTGACTGTATTGATAACTGAATTGAAAAAGCATAGGCTAATCACTGTCTTAATTTTCTAACTCAATATTTTTTTTAATATTTGTTTCAATACTTTTTGTTTCAGTATTTCTTTTTAAATGGAAGCTTTTTAGTAATGCTCTTTCCCTTGTGCCCTGCAAAATTAATTTATTTCCTGTTGTGAAAAGGCCAATTATGATCTTGTAATCGTAATTCCTAAAGGTTAAGACCAGTTAAAGCCAGGATAGATAAACTATCCTGGACTGTATATATATGTTTATATTATATATATATAAAAAATACAACCCAGTCTACCTCAATTTTCTCATTTTCAGAAAACTGCATTGCTTGAATCTAAAATTGCAAGACAATGTATTTTATTTTATTTTACATATGTTTTTGGGACAGAGTCTCGCTCTGTTGCCCAGGCTATAGTGCAGTAGTGCAATCTTGGCTCACTGCAACCTCTGCCTTCTGGGTTGAAGTGATTCTCCTGCCTCAGCCTCCTTAGGAGCTGAGATTACAGGCATGTGCCACCATGCCCAGCTGATTTTTGTATTTTTAGTAGAGGTGAGGTTTCGCTGTGTTGGCCAGGCTGGTCTGGAAGCATTTTCAAACCAAAAGGTTTGTATTTAACTGACTTACTAAGATTATTGTATTCTGTCAGACACGGTGGCTCACACCTATAATCCCAGCACTTTGGGAGGCCAAGGTGGGCGAATCACTAGAGCCCAGGAGTTTGAGACCAGCCTGAGAAACATAGTGACATCCTTTTTCTACAAAATACAAAAAAATTATCCAGGTGTGGTGGTGCATGCCTGGAGTCCCAACTATTCAGGAGTCTGAAGTGGGACAATTGATACTGGTAGGTCAAGGCTGCAGTGAGCCAGGATGGCTCTACTGCACTCTAGCCTGGGCAATGGAGACGCTATATGAAGAAGAAGAAGAAGAAAAAAAAAAGATTCTCATATTCCTTAAGAAGGTACTTTCAGGGATGAATAGATATCTTACTTGACATGGTACCCCAAGGAGAAGTTGAGAAATATTTTATGGCCTTCTGTATCTTAGCTGCAGTTTCACTCTTTGCCACTTCCTTTACGGTTATTTATTTTATTTTATTTGAGCTGGAGCCTTGCTGTGTCGCCCAGGCTGGAGTGCAGTGGTGTGATCTTGGCTCACTGCCACCTCTGCCTCCCAGGTTCAAGTGATTCTGCTGCCTCAGCCTCCCAAGTAGCTGGGATTACAGGTGCCTGCCACCATATCTGGCTAATTTTTTTTTGTATTTTTCTTAGAGACGGGGTTTCACTATGTTGGCCAGGCTGGTCTTGAACTCCTGATCTTGTGATCTGCCCTCCTCAGCCTCCCAAAGTGCTAGGATTACAGGCATGAGCCACTGGGTCTGGCCTATTTTAATTTTTTATGAAATTCAGGATATGTGAACTTGAGCTAAAATTTCCTATTTTCTATCTGCATTGACTATTATCTATTATGTCTAAGGTAAATTTGGTGTTGTCTCTTTTTAATATATACTACATATACTGTATTTTTAAAAGTCTAAATTTATAAAGAAGAAAGGATTAACTGTAAACTTTTTGTTGTAGTTCTGAAGTAAGCTTTCTTCTTTCAAGCCTGTGCTTCCTTGGTAAGGAATGAGAAATCTTACACACTAATATTACTTTTGTAAATTAATTGGCACCAGTAATTATGCCAGTTTAGTTCTTTCTTAAATAATTGTAATGTCTGTAGGAAATGTGGGGTTTTCATGTAGAGTTTTTCCCCACATGAATTTTTTTTTATTTTTTGAGATGAGTCTTACTCTGCCACCCAGGCTAGAGTGCCATAGCGCACGTGATCTCAGCTCACTGCAACCTCCGCCTCTCGGGTTCGAGCTATTCTCCTGCCTTAGCGTCCCAAGTAGCTGGGACTACGGGCGCCCGCTACCACGGCTGGCTGATTTTTGTATTTTTAGTAGAGATACGGTTTCACCATGTTGGCCAGGCTGGTCTCGAACTCCTGGCCTCATGATCTTCCCACCATGGCCTCTCAAAGTGCTGGGATTACAGGCATGAGCCACTGCACCCAGCCTAATTTTTATCTTTTTGTTAGAGACGGAGTTTCACCATGTTGGCCAGGCTGGTCTCGAACTCCTGGCCTCAGGTGATCTGCCTGTCTGGGCCTCCCATAGTTCTGGAATTACAGGTGTGAGCCACCATGCCCAGCCTCCCCACATGAATTTGTGTGTGCGTGTGTGTGTGTGTGTGTGTGTGTGTGTGTGTTTTCCCTATTCTTTGAAAATATCCTGTAGAGAAAATGGAAGGAACACTTAGGTAACATCTAATGGGTAATTACATACACAGAAGGAACATTTCTTATTTTTAAAAACAATGATCCATTGTAGTTATTTAATCTTTTGACCATCTTTGTATTTCTTGTAACATCTGTCAGACAACTAAAATGCTATTTAAAATCTCATTAGGTTTTGAAATTCTTGTCTGCCAATATGTTTGTGTCAGTAGTCTCAGCTTGTATTTGGTAAGGACATTTGTAATTTGAAAAAGCTTCCTCAACCAAAATTCTCACATGTTATTTTCACCTTTTCTTCCTCTTTATGTCACTGATTTCCCACTCTTCATGAAGCTTAGTCTGAATAGGGCCTGGAATGCCCCCTACCGTTATTTTCGTGTTAGAATCTTTTAACGGACAGTCTATTTCCTTCTCTTCTCTAATTCTCCACAGGGGTGCTTTTTGGCAAGCACTCTAATTCACTTTCATTGTTGGAATTTCTTAACTTGTGAAATAAAGTCCCTGATAAATTTTTAAGATATACTCTAGTTCTAAAAGTTATTAGTTTTGATGACAGTAACAATACTGTGTAACTGTATTTTATACAAAGAGCATAACTGGCCAGGTAAAAAAAAAAATGCAAAAGCTTAGTGTCTAAACAAGGGAATACCTGAATAAACAAATAAAAGCACTGAGAAAGTAGAATAAAAAGAAGTCAAATAACAGAAGAGTCATAATTTTAGCTAATACTTATATATCTGTAAGTTAGAGCTATAAATATATTATTATACATTGTTTGCTGTTAGCTTACATTATTACTCTATAGTAAGTTTTCAAGGAATTTCTTAAAACTATACAGAATATTCCATGAGAATTTTTTTGTTTTGTTTCTTGAGATGGAGTCTTGCGCTCTCACCTGGGCTGGAGTGCAATGGCGCGATCTCAGCTCACTGCAACCCCCACCTCCCGGGTTCAAGCAATTATCCAGCCTCAGCCTCCTGAGTAGCTAGGATTACAGGAGTGCGCCATCATGCCTGGCTAATTTTTGTGTTTTTGTAGAGACGGGGTTTCACCATGTTGGCCAGGCTGGTCTCGAACTCCTGACCTCAGGTAATCTGCCCACCTCAGCCTTCCAAAGTGTTGGGATTACAGGCATGAGCCACTGCGCCCAGCCCCATGAGAATTGCAAAACAAAATTTTTCCAGAATAGTAAGGCCATACTCTTTATTAGAACTATGTATGTAGTTAATTTCATCTAATTTAATAATTTATTTTTTTGTGTGTGTCCTGCCTGCTCCAACACATGTTTGACACCTAAAGTCACTACTCAACATTTTTCTGACATCCAGTCCTCTTGTACCGTCCTTTTTTTTTATAATTGAGTAGAAGAGAACATGATTACTATGTAGGATTTATGGAGCTTAGGCAATGGGCCCCAGCCTGTACCATGCCAAGCATCCATTATTTTATTATTTATGTATATATTCTTGCCACCTTGTTCTTAGGAGAATTTAAACAACATACATTATCTCTGAGTAATAAAGGAATCTTCCTTTATCACAGTGTAATGCCTTACCCATGAGGCAGTAACTGTTTTTCCTTGTTTGATGTGTTGGGTGAGGCAGGTAAAATATACAAATGTACAATATCATGTATGTATTCTTAAATTGAAAACTACTATTTTATGCTACTTCAAAATATAATTGATAACAAAATCCAGGTTGAATTGAGTCAGTTTTTTTATTGATAGTAAAAAATGTCTGGTATAAAACTCGCTACAGAACAGATAGCCTTTGGTTAAGAAAGGTAAAACATGATTAGAACTTTGTTGTTTTTTTTTTTTTTGAGATGGAGTCTCGCTCTGTCGCCCAGGCTGGAGTGCAGTGGCCGGATCTCAGCTCACTGCAAGCTCCGTCTCCCAGGTTTACGCCATTCTCCTGCCTCAGCCTCCCGAGTAGCTGGGACTACAGGCGTCCGCCACCTCGCCCGGCTAGTTTTTTGTATTTTTTAGTAGAGATGGGGTTTCACTGTGTTAACCAGGATGGTCTCGATTTCTTGACCTCGTGATCCGCCCGTCTCGGCCTCCCAAAGTGCTGGGATTACAGGCTTGAGCCACTGCGCCCGGCCGATTATAACTTTGTTTAGCCCGCATTAATGTTATGTGCAGCCATCATGAGCTGACTTCAGTTTCTCTCATAAAAACTTAGAAAGCTTGTTTTATTTTCTTTTAAAAACAAAGTTGCTATCTGGACTTCTTTCCATAGCTATTCTAATAGAGCAACTTCTAGGAGTTCATATTGAAATTTGCAGAGGATGGAGGTGTTTTTGTTTCCCACCATGCCCCCAATTTTGGAAGGAAGTAAATTGCTTTCCTAAGCATTATACAATTCTTGGTATTAACAGGAAAGGTAGAAGTACTGCTGCAAATATATAGATGGGTGCTACAGTGCCAGGTGTAAGTACCAAAAGGAGTGTGTTTAGTAGAAGAACACTTGCTTTAAAGCTTTTCAACGTACTTATCATATATTTGTACTTACACCTGTACTTACCATATATTTCTATCAAAAAAAACCCATATATGATACGTAGCATTATTTTTTATTTTATTTTTAAATTGTAGTCTTATTTTATACAGAAGTAAACTAAGCCTTGGACTGAGAATGAGTTTTGATCAGGACCACATAACTAGTAAGCAGGGATTATGTTAAGTCTGTCCTAAAGCTCATTCCATTCCCTCTTATTCTTATTACGGCCCTCAGCATCTTCCAGCATATAAACAGAACCCCTTGCATGGGGATGAATCCTCAGCTTTTCTGGCTACAAGCCAGTAGTTTGTACCAGCGGAATAACCGCCCAGGAGTTTGCTACAGATACTTTCCAGGCCTGTGCTAGAGTAAGAATATAATTTATTGGTCAGTTTACTTCTTGATTTGGGGACTTTGTTACTTCCTTTTAATACCTCTAACAATGAGGACATTTTAATTTAAAAGCTCGTTTTCAGGTGTCCGTGTTCTAGAGTTAAAAATACCAGCGAGTTTTCTGTTTTCTGTGAGTAATGTGTGTAACTTTGAACACAAGAAGAGAATGTCAATTCATTTTTAATGTTTACTTCTTCTAGCTGTCATACTTATTGAATGAATGAAGGATGAAGAAACTGTCATTCTTTTTTTTTTTGCTTTAAACAAATAGTTTTATTGCAGTTAATAGTAGCTTGCACCCTATGAAACTGCGAAGACTATCAGCATTGAATCAAGAGGCCATCACAACTGTTGACTCAGCTGTCTGTACATGTAGGAAGCATTTCAGAATACTGAAAAACTTTACAGAGTAATGTTTTTCTAGTATTTTATGAGCAAGCATTTTTTTTTCTAGTTGATTTTGCATTATCTATACGTTATAATACGGTGCCTTTTTTTTTTTTTTTTTTTTTTTTGAGATGGAGTCTCGCTCTGTCGCTCAGGCTGATGTACAGTGGCGCAATCTCTGCTCACTGCAAGTTCCACCTCCTGGGTTCACGCGATTCTCCTGCCTCAGCCTCCCGATTAGCTGGGACTACAGGTGCCCACCACCACGCCCGGCTAATTTTTTGTATTTTTAGTAGAGACGGGATTTCACCATGTTAGCCAGGATGGTCTCAATCTCCTGACTTCATGATCTGCCCGCCTCGGACTCCCAAAAGTGCTAGGATTACAGGCATGAACTACTGCTCCCGGCCATAATACAGTGCTTTTCTTTTACACAATGCCATTTAAAACTGAAGCTATTACCTTAGCTTTCTGATGTGTCTAGATAAAAATTGCCTACCTGCTGCTTAAGAACAAAACAAAGTAAAACAAAATGTAGAAAATACGGTGATTTATCTTAATACTTACTATAGAGATTCAGTTTCTCTTTGTTGTAGCTGAATAAGCAGTGCTAGTTGAGGAATCGTGAGATCATGCTCTCTAGTCTTGGCTCGGCCAGTAGCTAACTTTATGTCCATGGGCAAGTTATTACATCCTTCTCTTTGTGCCTTGGTAGCTTGCTCTTCAAACCAGGATGCTGAGATGATTTCCAAGGTTCTTTCCCTTCTCAAATGTCATGATTCTATATGAGTTTCTCTTTAATATGGCATAGGTTATTTCTGTGGTGTATATTGTACATATTTATATTTCCTTTTATTTTAGATACGATGAATGGATTAAAGCAGATAAAATAGTAAGACCTGCTGATAAAAATGTGCCAAAGATAAAACATCGGAAGAAAATAAAGGTAAGTGCTTGGTTTTACTACACACTATTAGCTCTTTAAAAGAAGTTTTCCTGCAAATGATTCAATTAAATACATGTTAGTGTTACACTTTATTGAAATAGCACATTTTTCAAATGCTAGATTTGTATATAATTAATTTTGTCAGGTTAGGGAAAGCATTTTAGAAACAGTACTGAATGATCTTTGAGACTTTTTCAGTCGCAACATTATATAAAGCCACTCAACCACATTTTATTTATCCATTTTTGCCATTTCCTTCCCCTCTGGTTCCCAACCAGGAGCCATAAGGCAGTGTGGCTTGAAGACATAGGTTATTATTATAGCTGTAAACCATTCCAAGGAAGAAAAGGCTATCTGGCAACTCCTTTTTCTCTTCATCTTTATCTGATTATAGTTAGTGGCTTAGAATATTTTCACAAGATTTTGTTTGTTTGTTTGTTTGAGACAAGAGTCTCGCTCTGTCGCCCCGGCTGGAGTACAGTGGTGCAACCTCGGCTCACTGCAACCTTCACCTCCCGGTTCAAGCGATTCTCATGCCTCAGCCTCCCGACTAGCTGGGATTATAGGCACACACCACCACACCTGGCTAATTTTTGTATTTTTAGTAGAGATGGGGTTTCACCATGTTGGCCAGGCTGGTCTTGAACTACTGACCTTAGGGAATCCACCTGCCTCGGCCTCCCAAAATGCCAGGATTACAGGCGTGAGCTGCCGTACCCAGCCCCACAGGATCCTATTAACCACACAAATGCCATGGGGATTTACTTAGGAGCTCATATGGAAAATTAATGTTACTTTTATGTATGATAGAATTATTCATTCTAAGACTAAATTTTCCTAAAAGTTAGGTTAGACTAGGTTTTAGAATTTTTAAAATCTTCTTAATGGCTGTTACATACTTTGAATAGTACATGTTGTTGAGGTGCTTAATAGTTATTTTGAAATTCAGTCTTCATATTCAAAGTGAGATGCTTTTAATATTTACTTTTCTGCTAAATGTTTCTTTAGTGGCCCCAAATAATGAAAGCTTCCCCCCTAAAGGGGTCATTCTTTTTTCACTATAAAATTGGGTCTGTGTTTTAAAATTTTCGGTGTAGCAACCCAGTAGTTACAACTCAAGACTTCTCCAACCCCTTTTTCATTTCCCTTCTTTACACGAAGGTATGAAAATTATGCTGCATTTAGCATTGTTTTTAGGTGCTGAAAGAGTTCTGTTAGGGGTAGGGAGACTAAAAATGCCAATGTCTTTACACAAATCAAGTTTTAGAGTAGCATTTGTAAGGTGGAGGATAAGGGTGGGGAAGATAGGGTGGAGGATAGTGGTGGGAAAACTAATAGATTACTTAAGGAGTTCTTTCTAGGTATTTGCCTCTCTTCAGTTCTTGGCCTCTCCTCCTGCATATTAAAACTCCTGGTCATGAGGGAAGAGGCACGTGAATTTTGAAAAGGCTTCCTACGTAATATTTTGATAATGTACATCCCCCCCATCACTGTATTTCATCTTACTCTAAGAGCCACTATTGTTGAGGCTGCCCTCTGATACACATTGAAAGCCATATTTGAACTTGAACTCGGGGAAACTATTTCTGCCTTCAGCATGCATGGATAGATTATGACTTTTGGGATAAATTATGAAGTGGTGAAAAGGCCGGCAATAACAGGAAAATTGGAACAACACTAATCATTTATTGGCTATGGTAGTCTACTTACATATATGTCTTTTCAGTGTGGTCTGAGAATGAATCTCAGATCCCTAAGGCAGTGGATCTCACTCTTGAACACATTTCAGAATCACTTGGAGGACTACTTAAAACTCAGATTGCTTGGCCTCATTCTGGGCATTTGTGATTCAGTAGATCTGAGGTTGTTTCAAGGAGTTTGCATTTCTAACAAGTTCGCAAGAGATGCTAATATAACTGGGCCAGAGACCACACTTGGAGAACCACTACCCTTAGGCATCTATTATATGTAAGGAATTAACTTATCTTCTCTGCATCTGGAATGATAATAGATATGTATCCTCCTTAGGAGAATTACTCTCACTCAAAATTTATAGTGTTTACTGCTAACTCAAGCTTCAGAGAGCTTATTTTTCCTATAAATCAAAATAATTTTTAAGAGTAGTTTCCAGGAAATGTATCTGCCTCTGCTCATCTATTTGTAAACAAATAATTTGAGAAAATTTCTCATCTTTTCTCAAAACATTAATATGTGACTGAGGTAGGAAGGTTGCTCCTGACTTGACTTTACAAAAGTACTTGGAATTTTGTCATTCCCAACCCACATATAATGAGATTTTGAAATGACCAGGTTGCAGTTGTTTCTTTTTTTAGTTAGTATTTAATTTAAACGTATTGTGATTTTAATTCTGAAGAGTAAGTTGTAGGTTTGCTAGTCCTAATCACCTATCTGATTGCTAATTTGAGTCCTATTATTAAAGTATAAATACAAAACCTTTTGATCATCCTGTGTAGTATTTTCTTAAGTAGCTTTAAAAATCTTTGGCTGTTTTGAGGGGCTTCTTATATTCTTTCGTTTTATGTTAAATATTTAACAATATATTCTATAACAGTGAGTTAAAAGTGGATATTAACATTGTTTCTAATAAGTGCCTTATGATAAATTATGACATACTTTTTTTTCTTAACCTAGAATAAATTAGACAAAGAAAAAGACAAAGATGAAAAATACTCTCCAAAAAACTGTAAACTTCGGCGCTTATCCAAGCCACCATTTCAGACAAATCCATCTCCTGAAATGGTATCGAAACTGGATCTCACTGATGCCAAAAACTCTGATACTGCTCATATTAAATCCATAGAAATTACTTCGATCCTTAATGGACTTCAAGGTAAAAATAACAATCGTTCTGTTGCATGCAGGTATTTGATTGTAGTTTATATGAGTCAAATTCTATAAAGGTAATTCAGTGACATTACCAACTACTATTTTTTCTACCAGAATTGTGTTAGCTCTCTTATTACAAGTTGAATCTCTCTCTTTTTTTTTTTTTGAGATGGAGTCTCGCTCTGTCACCCAGGCTGGAGTGCAGTGGTGCGATCTTGGCTCACTGCAAGCTCCATCTCCCGGGTTCACGCCATTCTCCTGCCTCAGCCTCCCGAGTAGCTGGTACTACAGATGCCCGCCACCATGCCCGGCTAATTTTTTGTATTTTTAGTAGAGACGGGATTTCACCGTGGTAGCCAGGATGATCTTGATCTCCTGACCTCATGATCCGCCTGCCTCGGCCTCCCAAAGTGCTGGGATTACAGGCGTGAGCCACCATGCCCGGCCTACAGGTTGAATATCTCTTAACTGAAATTCTTGGGACCAGAAATGTTTTGGATTTCAGATTTTTTTTGGATTTTGGAATATTTGCATTCCACAAGCCAAATCCGAAAATTCTAAATCTGAAATGCTCCAATGAGTATTACCTTTGAGAATCATGTCAGCACTCAAAAAGTGTAAGATTTTGGAGTCTTTTCAGATTTTGTATTTTTGATGTTCAACCTGTACTTGAAATAAAATCAGCCATTGATTGAGGCCCTGAATTTTTTGTTACTAGTAGATCCAAGTGCACCATCAAATTTTGGTTAACATTTAATATTCAACTTTTAGCATTGTTACTTTAGTTTTTTAATCTTTTCTGTACCATCCTTTCTGTTGCAGTGTAAAGCATAGTTTGTGTTGTAAAGAACACCAAACTTTGTTTGTCCTGATTGTGACTATTATGATCTGTTTCTTTGAGACAGGGTCTCATTTTGTAGCCTAGGTTGGAGTACAGTGGTACGATCTCAGCTAACTTCAGCCTCAACCTCCCAGACTCTAAAGATCCTCACACCTCAGCCTCCCGAGGAGCTAGGGTTGCAGGTGCATGCCACCATTCTCGGCTAATATTTATATTGTTTCTAGAGACGGGCTTTCGCCCTGTTGACCAGGCTCGTCTTGAGCTCCTAGGCTCAAGCATCAAGCAGTTGGCCTGTCTTAGCCCCCCAGAGTGTTAGCATTACAGGTAGCAGTGACTGCATCTGGACATGACCTTTTTTTTTTTTTTTTTGAGAAAGAGTCTCGCTTTGTCACCCAGGCTGGAATGCAGTGGTGTGATCTCAGCTCACTGCAAGCTCCGCCTCCCGGGTTCACGCCATTCTCCTGCCTCAGCCTCCTGAGTAGCTGGGACTACAGGCCACCGCGCCTGGCTGATTTTTCGTATTTTTAGTAGAGACAGGGTTTCACCATGTTAGCCAGGCTGGTCTCGATCTCCTGACCTGGTGATCCGCCCGCCTTGGCCTCCCAAAGTGCTGGTATTACAGGTGTGAGCCACCGCGCCCAACCTGACGTGACCTCTTTTATGATGAGATTATTGCTTAGTATTTAAGGCAGAATGAAGTGTAGATAATGAAAGCAATAAGGATTAAAGGGGAGCTTTATTAAATCTGACTGGCAGGGAAGGGGACATATCCGATCTATGAGATAAAAGAATGGATCTCCATAAAAATATCGTAACATTTCTTATAACTTAAAAGATATTTCATTTTTACATACTTTGAATGTAATAGAAGCTAGGTTTTGTTTCTTATTGTAGATGTGTGTTTATATTAACTCATTATTTTATAAACCAAGTGCTGTACTATATTTTTATTTGTTTACTCACCACTGTACTAATGAGGGCAATATTTTAAAATTGATTTTTAAAACATTTTCCAATGTATCCTACATGCAAATAGTACATGGAAAATACATGTATAGTTTAAAGAACAGTAATAATATGGGTACTAGTATGTCTCCACAGTAGCTGTCAAATACTATTTACTTAAACATGTAGTATGTCTCCTCCCAGAAGTAATTATAGTCTGGACTTTTGTGTAATCCTTGCTTTACTTTTCTTCAGAATGGAAGTATCTGTATTTATATTCCTAAGTAATTTTTATTTTACTTCCTTTTTTTAGGGTGGTTTTTTTGTTTTGTTTTGTTTTGTTTTTGAGGCAGAGTCTCACTCTGTTGCCCAGGCTGGAGTGCAGTGGTCCTATCATGACTCACTGCAGCCTTGACCTCCTGGGCTCAAGCGACCTTTCCTCCTCAGCCTCCTAAGTAGCTGGAACTACAGGTCTGTGCCACCATGCCAGGCTAATTTTTGTAGTTTTTGGAGAGATGGGGTTTCACCATGTTGCCCAGGCTTGTCTCAAACTCCTGGACTAAGCAATCCAATCCACCTGCCTCAGCCTTCCGAAGTGTTAGGATTACAATCGTGAGCCACTGCACCCAGCCTGTTTTTTAGTTTTTTAAAAACTGAGTAACAAGCATAAGCCTAGTTTTATAAGAAAGCGCAATTAAAGGCTTTCTGAGAATGTTACCTGAATAGAGATTCTAAGCCATACTCTGATTTCAGATTTAGCTTCTTTCTCTGAGAGTTTACAAAAGCCCCTCTAGAGAATTCAGTTGGACAGGTCATGAGCCAGTTCTGGTAAACATAGGGGTCCACTACAGTTAGAATATCTGACACATTTGGCGGGGCATGGTGGCTCACGCCTGTAATCCCAGCACTTTTGGAGGCCAAGGTGGGCAGATTACCTGAGGTCAGGAGTTTGAGACCAGCCTGGCCAACATGGTGAAACCCCGTCTCTACTAAAAATAATAATAATAAAAAAATTAGCCGGGTGTGGTGGTGGGCGCCTGTAATCCCAGCTTCTTGGGAGGCTAAGGCAGGAGAAGCGCTTGAACCTGGGAGGCAGAGGTTGCAGTGAGTCAAGATCACATCATTGCACTCCAGCCTGGGCAGCAAGAGCAAAACTCCATCTTAAAAAAAAAAAAAAAAGAATATCTGACACATCTGACACATTCACAGTGGATGTTATGTGGGAGTGTGCTCAGTCGTAGTAGCAGACTACTCTGTATATTCTCATTCTAGGCTTATGGTGATTTACCCCTATTTTTCACAAGTAGGTCAGAATGTTTCTGCTGGATAAAGTGATGTCATTAGCTGATCTAGGTAGTGGCACATAAGACATGGAAGGGAGAGTTGGAATTTCATTGAAACAAGATAAATATAAATTTTATAAACAAGATAAATACAGATTTTTAAATCCAGTCTGGTTCACTCAGGCATTCAAAGACTACACAGTGGCAGCAGGTAGCTTAATGATAATAGCCTGCAGTATGACTTTCTTTGGAAATAGCCCTGCTCTAGTCTGGACTGGCTTCCCTCTATGTCTGTTGCACAGCTATTTTCCTAGGGAGATCCCATTCTAGGGATCTCCTTTAATGTAGTTCTTGGATTTCTTTGTTTTTGGCATCTCACGTTCCTGCCCACCCCTATACTTTCATTTTGGTGAAGCACATTTTGTAGTAGCTTCTTAAGAACAAATGCATGAGAAGCAATTTTTAGAGATTGGCAGCATTTAAATATTTGTATTCAGTTTTGCAAATATCTTTATTCTATTCATAGTTTGACTGGATTGGAAGTTTAGTATTTTATTGGCAGTGTTGAATTGTTTTTTTGCTTCCAGTGTTGCTTTTGTGAAGTCCAGAGCTCTTCCAACTCCTGATTCTTTGTGTGTGACGTGTTTTATTCTTTATTTTTTGCTTTTCCCTCTCTGGAATCTTTTTTTTTTTCTTTTTTTGAGATGGAGTCTCACTCTGTCGCCCAAGCTGGAGTGTAGTGGCACAATTTCGGCTTACTGCAACCTCTGCCTCCTGGGTTCTAGTGATTCTCCTGCCTCAGCCTCCCTAGTAGGTGGGATTGCAGGGGCCTGCCAGCACACCTGGCTAACTTTCGTATTTTTAGTAGAGATGGAGTTTCGCCATTTTAGCCAGGCTGGTCTCGAACTGCTGACCTCAAGTGATCAGCTCACCTCAGCCTCCCAAAGTGCCAGGATTACTGGCATGAGCCACCATGCCCTGCTAGGAATCCTGAATCTTTTGTTTTTCATGTCCAAAAATTTCACTCTGAAATATATCTACACAAGGCCAAAGCAAGAGAACAGATATATCCATAGCACACTTGGCTGTTCTCTTTTTTTAGCCTTGTGTGGGTATATTTTCATCCCCTGTGGTGTCTACTTGCTAGACTCTTTCATTCTAGCAACTTCTGTCTTTCTGTTCTAGGCAGTTTTTTTTTGAATGAGTTTCTTGATTATTTCCTCTTCTGCATTTTACTGTTCTCTCCCTTTTTAATTTTTATTCATTATTATTATTTTTAAAAATAATTATTTTTGAGATGAGGTGTCACTATATTGCCCAGGCTGGTCTCAAACTTCTGAACTCAAGCGATCTTCCTCTCTCAGCCTCCCAAAGTGCTAGGATTACAGGCATGAGCCACCGTGCTGGCCCCGCTAAATTTTTTTTTTAATTGAGACTGTGTTTCACTATGTTCAGCCCAGGCTGTTCTCACACTTCTAGGCTCAAGCAGTCCTCCTGCCTCAGCCTCCCAAGTAGCTGGGTAGCTAGGGTTATAGGTGCATGACACTGCACTTGGCTGTTATCTTTGTTTGGCCAGCCATTATTTGATATTATACCTTCTGTAATATATTCTAATATGCTCACATTTTAATTTCTTGCTTTTTATTAATTTTTTTGTCTTTTTCTTATTTCTTTGAAATTTTATCTGCTTTGTCTTTTAATCCTTTTGTTGACTTCTTGCTGTAATGTTTAAGTTTTCAATTTTTTTTTTTTTTGAGACTGAGTCTCACTGTGTTGCCTAGGCTGGAGTGCAGTGGTGCGATCTTGGCTCACTGCAGCCTCCGCCTTCTGAGTTCAAGCTGCAACCCCCACCTTCAAAGTTCAAGTGATTCTCCTGCCTCAGCCTCCCGAGTAGCTGGGATTACAGGCGCCTGCCACCGCGCCCAGCTAATTTTTTGTATTTTTAGTAGAGATGGGGTTTCAGCATCTTGGCCAGGCTGGTCTTGAACTCCTGACCTTGTGATCCACCTGCCTTAGCCTCCCAAAGTGCTGGGATTACAGGTGTGAGCCACTGCGCCTGGCCTTTTTATGAATATTTTAAAATTAAACTAGTTTGATTTTTCAAGAGCTCTATTTTCTGTGTGTTTTGTACCACTCTGTTCTTATAGATGGACGTAATACCTTTCTATTTTGATCTTTCAAAGGATTTTATAATTTTTTTTTTTTTTTTTTTTTGTTTGCTAGGTCAGTTTCCTCTAATTTGCTTTTTTCTATTTTGTTGTTTTGAGCTCTTCCCTATTAAGATTTTTTTTCCTGGCTGTCTTAAGATTATGAAGGAAAGACTAAACTGATTTGGAAATTGCAAGCATATGGTTGGCACTAGTTGACCTTGAGTTTCACAATCGGGTGATCTGGTTGGCCATTTCCTAGGGAATTAATAATATGAAGTCTTTAGGTCTTTTTCTTTTAGACTAGTTGGCTTCCAGAGAAAATAGTTCCAATCTCTTGACTGGAGGGTGGTAAGCGAATGGTTTCCAGTGTTCTAGGGTCTAGTTGAAGAATAGAGATTGGGGTGAGGGGATTCTTAGTGTTTAGATATGTTCATGAATCCCCCTAATTTCAGCATTACATCTGTACCTGTGCCTTCAACAGTTGTTAGCATCTTCCAGGCTAGGAGCCCTCTCCTACTATCTTCAGAGAATAAAGCTCTAGAAGGGCAGTCACCTTGCAACCTGAAATGAGGTGGGGATCTAGGCATCTAAGTAATTTTCAGTCTTCACCCAGTGTTCCTTGTATGAGGCTCCCCACTGCCCTTTTTATTTTCATAGGCACTAGGGCAGTCAGTAATTATTGAGGGTTCTATGGTAAACTGGGTTGGTTCTTGACTTTCCTCACTGCTGGTATGAGGTTTAGCCTTCTTTGGTGCCCTTCATTCATTCATCTGCTTTCTGATTTGCAAATTGTGTTGCTTTTCTCTATTTTCCCCCATTTTTAGAGGTTTATATCATTTCAGAAATTGCATTTTTATACCATATATATGACATATTAGTATATATAGATACACACAGACACACACACAGATATATAAAATGCCCCCAAACCCCCGCCACACACATATTTATACTGTATGTGTAATATACACTCACTTGTGTGCAGTCTTTTTACAGATGGGATCATTAACATATTACAAACTTTTTTTTCCCCAACTTAGTAGTATAACTTATAAATCTTTCCAAATCAGCACATCCACATCTACTGAATAGATATATCATAATTTATTTAATTAGTTTCTAACACAAAGACATTTTGGTTACTTCCCATATTTTTCCTTTTAGACAGTTCAACAATGAATATAGTATTTGCATACTTTTAACATTTTAAGTGCTCTCTTCATGTTTTCTTTTTTCCTCAGTGAATTTTATTTTATTTTTGGCCACAGATCGAATTGAAGACATTTCAAATATTTCCAATTAATTAATGATCATCATATGAATGCATATTTGTGTGTGTATATGTATACATAAAAATTTGATACCCCTTGTGAGTAGAGAACACAGACAGCTAAGATTCTATCCTCTTGTCCGGAGATGGGTTGGGAATAAAACTAGAGGTACAGTGGTAGTTGGACTTCTGTGGAGAAATTGAATGCCTCTGGAGAATAATCTTCTACATTCTGGCAGTGGAAATCCCCTAGAGTAAACTACATCCCGGATGAATCACGTAAAGCCTATCAGTTAATAAATCCGACTAACAGTAGCACCAAGCAAGTTTTAATAGGGCATTCTTGATAATCTCTTGTTAAACTCAGAGAACCTGCAGTATCTATAAAACAAGAATAAGCTGGGCATGGTAGCTCACACCTGTAATCCCAGCACTTTGGGAGGCCAAGGTGGGCAGATCACCTGAGGTCAGGAGTTCAAGACCAGCCTGACCAACATGGAGAAAACCCGTCTCTACTAAAAATACAAAACAGCCGGGCATGGTGGTGCATGCCTGTAGTTCCAGCTACTTGGGAGGCTGAGGCAGGAGGATCGCTTGAACCCAGGAGGCGGAGGTTGTGGTGAGCCGAGATCACGCCATAGCACTCCAGCTTGGGCAACAAGAGTGAAACTCCGTCTGAAAAAAAAAAAAAAAAGAATAAGATGCATTGAAAAAGAAAAGAACAAGAAAGACTTGGAGATAAAAATCTAAATTAGGCCAGGCACAATGTCTCAGGCCTATAATCCCAGCCCAGCACTTTGGGAGGCCAAGGTAGGCAGATCACTTGAGCTCAGGAGTTCCAGACCAGCTAAGCAACATGGTGAAACCCTGTCTCTACTAAAAATACTAAAATTAACCGGATGTGGTGCTTGGTGCCTATAATCCCAGCTGCTCAGAAGGCAGAAGCATGAGAATCATTTGAACCCATACCGCTGCACTCCAGTCTGGGCAACAGAGAGAGACTCTGTCTCAGAAACAAAAACAAAAACAAAAAATCTAAATTAAAATTCAGAAGAGCTGGGCATGATGGCTCACGCCTGTAATCCTAGCACTTTGGGAGGCTGAGGCAGGTGGATCACCTGAGGTCAGGAGTTTGAGACCAGCCTGACCAATATGGTGAAACCCCATCTCTGCTAAATATACAAAAATTAGCTTGGCATGTTCCTCTAGTCCCAGCTATTGGGGAGACAGGAGAATTGCCTGAACCCTGGAGGTGAAGGTTGCAGTGAACCGAGATCGTGCCATTGCACTCTAGCCTGGGCAACAGAGCAAGACTCT
Organism: Theropithecus gelada; assembly: GCF_003255815.1. Lineage (NCBI taxonomy): Eukaryota > Metazoa > Chordata > Mammalia > Primates > Cercopithecidae > Theropithecus > Theropithecus gelada. Next base: position 208,951,933 of record NC_037668.1, on the reverse strand, counting down.
GTCTCCAAAAAAAAAAAAAAAAAAAAAATTTCAGTAGAGCATTAAGAATTTTAAATGGAGGAAATCTTCAGAAAGTATAAAAAAAGCAGCGATGGAAATTTTCAAGAAAAGATATGTTGTATAGTGTATTAATCTAAGAAGGGGGAAGTATGAAAATAGAGGAGAGAGGCCAGGCACAGTGGCTCACGCCTGTAATCCTGGCACTTTGGGAGGCTGAGGCGGGCGGATCACGAGGTCAGGAAATCAAGACCATCCTGGCCGACACGGTGAAACCCTGTCCCTACCAAAATACAAAAATTAACTGGGTATGATGGCAAGCGCCTGTAGTCCCAGCTACTCAGGAGGCTGAGGCAGGGGAATCGCTTGAACCTGGGAGGTGAAGGTTGCAGTGAGCTGAGATTTTCACTCCACTCCATCCTGATGACAGAGCAAGACTCAGTCTCAAAAAAAAAAAAAAAATAGCAAGTAACTAAAAGAAGAAAAATTCCAGAACTGACAGACACAAATCTTTCCATTGAAATTGCTCACTAGGTACTTAATAAATTAATAGTCATACCATAGTACATCATTATGAAATTATAAAATATCAAGAATGAAAAAATCACCACAAAGGAATGAGAAACCAAATGAAAGTTATGGTTTATAACCCCTTAAGCAAAGAAGCAGTACATTCAGAAGGATTCAGAACTCTGAAGGAAACAATTTTTAACCTAGAATTCTGTACCTCATTAAACTCTCAATCAATGAAGTTTGAGGGTAAGGATGTATTCATATATGTAAGGACAATGAATATTTACATCCCATGTACCTTTTTAAGGAAGCTACTCAATGGTGAGCTCTAGTACAGATGCGATAACCAAGGAAGAAGAAGATGTGAGATTCAGTTAACAGTGGATCTGGCTCAAGAGAAAGCGAGGAGGATTCCCAGGATGACAGCTGTTAGAGCAGACCCAGAGAGATACCACCCAGATGCTGTTGCGGAAAATAGCTCTCTAGGGTGCAGAGATTGGGTGAATAAGGGGAAATTGGATACAATGCTTGATTTAATGAAATAATGTGAAAGAGATACAAAGGAAGATAAAACATGCAGAAAAGTAGTTGGAAACTCTTTGAAAAATAAAATGCTGTATAAGAAAGGAAGTTTATCAAATGTACTACTAATTTCTGCAGGGAACCACATTTACATGTGTTATAAATACTATATTGTAAAAATGAAAGATAACTATATATAGGAAGGATGGTAGAGGGCAGATATGGGTGTTGATAAGAAAGAATCCCCATTGCTCACAGAGGATAAACTTTATAAATAAGTCAGCAGGCCAGGGATGTTGGCTCATGCCTATAATCCCAGTGCTTTGGGAGACTGAAATGAGCAGATCACTTGGGGTCAAGAGTTCAAGATCAGCCTGGCTAAAATAATGAAACTTCATCTCTACTAAAAATATAAAAATTAGCTGGGCATGGTGGCGCGTGTCTGTAGTCCCAGATAGTTTGGAGGCTAAGGCAGGAGAATTGCTTGAACCTGGGAAGAGGAGGTTGCAGTGAACTGAGATCACACCACCGCACTCCAGCCTGGGTGACAGAGTGAGATTCCATCACACACACACACAAAAATAAATAAAACAAATAGTATATTATTAAAAGTAAGAGATGACTATAACAGATGTTAACACTTTGGAGGTGGAAAAAGATTTTTATCCTCTTGTTGGTTTTTCATTATGAGTCTAGATTTGTTTTTAATGATGTATGTGTATTGTTTTGATAATTTAAAAAATGTAGCCATGCAGGCACACATTGTAAAGGTCAAATGTTTTAGCAATCTTAGTTATATCAGTTACGTTTTACATTTAATGAATTTAGCTAAAGAACATGCATGGATTTCTCAGAAGAGAGCTATAGTTAAGGTTGTAAGTTCTGGAGGTAAATGACTTAGATTTAACTACTTTTGGGGGTAGATTAACCTCTTAAATCCCAGTCCCTTTTTTTTTTTTTTTTTTTTGGCTGTGTTTTGTTGTGTTGCTTTTGTTTTTCTTATTTATTTAAAACCCTAGTCTCTTAAACTATAAAGTGGGGCTGATAATGACATGTATCTCGTAGGGCTATTGTGAGGATTGAATGAGATGGTCTGTTCAAAGCGTGTCAAAGTAACCAGCATGTAGTAAGTTCTCAGGAAATGTTATCTTAAAATAATAATAAAATGATTTACCAGAATGAACACACTGAAGCAGTAAGTTCCATAATTAATTTTATACAAGTTATTAGTAACTAAAATTAATTTTATCTGTTCTTTAAAACATCATGGAAATCATTGATTACAAAATTATTGGATATTCATTATTACATTGAAAAATGAAGCTAGCCAGGTGTGGTGGCTCACGCCTTTAATCTCAGCACTTTGGAAGGCCGAGGTGGGCAGATTGCTTGAGCTCAGGAGTTCAAGATCAGCCTTGGCAACATGAGGAGACCCTGTCTCTACAAAAAATACAAAAATTAGCCGGGTATGGCACACCTGTAGTCCCAGCTACTTGGGAGGCTGAGGTGGGAGGATCATTTGAGCCCAGGGGGTTGAGGCTGCAGTGAGCCATGATAGTGCCTGAGGAATAGAGCAAGACCCTGTCTCAAAAAAAAAAAACAGAGAAAGAAAGAGAAAGAAAAGAAAGAAAAAGAAGGGAGGGAGAGAGGGAAAGAAAAGAAAACAAAAGAAAATGAAAGAAAAATGAGAGGCCAGGTGCAGAAGCTTGCTCCTGTGATCCCAGCTACTCAGGAGTCTGAGGTGGGAGGATCTCTTGAGCCTAGGAGTTTGAGGCTGAAATGCGCTGTGATTGTGCCACTGCACTCCAGCTTGGTTCAGAGAGTGAGACCCTGTCTCTGATTAAAAGAAAAACGAAGGCTGTAGTTTTATAAGAATATAAATAGTGAGCCGAGATCGAGCCACTGCACTTCAGCTTGGGTGACAAAGTGAGACTCCATCTCAAAAAAAAAAAAGAAGAATATAAACTTACCGGTAGTACAATCTGGGATTATATCCTTACTCCACTATTTTCTGAGATATATTATGATAAAAATATTATACTCATAATAACTTGGAGAAGCTTTTTTCTTTTTTATTTCCACTTTATTAAGGTATAGTTTACATAAAATTGATGACTTTTATGTTTAAAATTTGATGGGTTTTGACAAAAGTCTACAGTATTATAACCATCACCGTGATCGTAATAGAACATTTCCATCATCAGAAGAGCCTCTTAGCCTCTTTGAAACCCAGTTGCTTTGCATGTAACATAGAGATAAAAGCCAGCGACCTCAGGTGGCTGTATACACAGGACTAATATATACAGTCCCTGGCACATAGAAGACATTGCTAGTGTTCTTATCATACTCATCATTTTTTTTCTCTCTTATTTTCTAGCTTCTGAAAGTTCTGCTGAAGACAGTGAGCAGGAAGATGAGAGAGGTGCTCAAGACATGGATAATAATGGCAAAGAGGAATCTAAGATTGATCGTTTGACCCACAACAGAAATGATCTTATTTCAAAAGAGGAACAGAACCCTTCATCTTTGCTAGAAGAAAACAAAGTTCATGCAGATTTGGTAATATCCAAACCAGTGTCAAAATCTCCAGAAAGATTAAGGAAAGATATAGAAGTATTATCTGAAGATACGGATTATGAAGAAGATGAAGTCACAAAAAAGAGAAAAGATGTCAAGAAAGACACAACAGATAAATCTTCAAAACCACAAATAAAACGTGGTAAAAGAAGGTATTGCAATACAGAAGAGTGTCTAAAAACTGGATCACCTGGCAAAAAGGAAGAGAAGGCCAAGAACAAAGAATCACCTTGCATGGAAAACAGTAGCAACAGCTCTTCAGACGAAGATGAGGAAGAAAAATCAAAAGCAAAGATGACACCAACTAAGAAATACAATGGTTTGGAGGAAAAAAGAAAATCTCTACGGACAACTGGTTTCTATTCAGGATTTTCAGAAGTGGCAGAAAAAAGGATTAAACTTTTAAATAACTCTGATGAAAGACTTCAAAACAGCAGGGCCAAAGATCGAAAAGATGTCTGGTCAAGTATTCAGGGACAGTGGCCTAAAAAAACGCTGAAAGAGCTTTTTTCAGACTCTGATACTGAGGCTGCAGCCTCCCCACCCCATCCTGCCCCAGAGGAGGGGGCGGCAGAGGAGTCACTACAGACTGTGACTGAAGAGGAGAGTTGTCCACCCAGTGTAGAACTAGAAAAACCACCTCCAGTCAATGTCGATAGTAAACCCATTGAAGAAAAAACAGTAGAGGTCAATGACAGAAAAGCAGAATTTCCAAGTAGTGGCAGTAATTCAGTGCTAAATACCCCTCCTACTACACCTGAATCGCCTTCATCAGTCACTGTAACAGAAGGCAGCCGGCAGCAGTCTTCTGTAACAGTATCAGAACCACTGGCTCCAAACCAAGAAGAGGTTCGAAGTATCAAGAGTGAAACTGATAGCACAATTGAGGTGGATAGTGTTGCTGGGGAGCTCCAAGACCTCCAGTCTGAAGGGAATAGCTCACCAGCAGGTTTTGATGCCAGTGTGAGCTCAAGCAGTAGTAATCAGCCAGAACCAGAACATCCTGAAAAAGGTGAGAAGGAAAATGTATACGTTGACATACTTTAGAATTTCCCCTCTTAAAGCTTCAATGATTTCGCAGTATCTCTTGTTATAACGTGAGGCGATTAAGTGTCGTATTTGTGTGAACCTGGTAAAAATGGAAGTTTTAAAGGTAATTTGAAAATGAATAGTGGAATGCATTTAAAAGCTTGAGAAGGCTTTAATGTGCTTTGCTTGAGCCATCCATGACATTTTATTGTGGACCAGAACACATGCTAGAAATTGCACCCAGGCCCAAATCCAAACCTGTTTGAGAATTCATTATATGCAGTGGTTGACTATATGGCATGAGCAGCTTAAATCTATTTCTGTAACATTGTTTTTGCAATTGTAATGTGCAGTTTCTCACGAACATTTTGATTTATTGACAGACCCCTCCACCCTTAACCAAATACTGTATGTAGGGGTTTGGAGCAACCAACTGTCCAGGCACTGCTTTCCTCAGACAACCGTGTCAAACTGATTTTCAAGCCTGACTAACTTGTGTGAGTTTGTAAAGGAATTTGATGCTTTCTTAGATGCATAGCTTCCAAATTGAAGGACCAATGTGTACGTTAATAACCTACAGTAATACTTTTTGATTTTCCGTGAAATTGTTAAAAGTGGAAATTCAAATCGGTACCTTCCCAAAGTATTAGTGCCTTTCGATGGTGCCATAGCCATACTTCTGTCATCATTTTTCTTATAAACCACTTCATTCAGGTAGCTTTAAATCAGTATACTCTAGGCTGACACCTGGCTTTGGAACACACTTTTCCATTGTAAAGACAGAGCAGAGCACTAGGGTATGTTTTTTATATACCATAAAAGATTTTAGAATGCTAGCTTTAGGTTTTTAGCAGAGCTTAAAAGAGATATGGTCTAGATCAAATTAGTTAATTCTGTGTTTTCTAAGGAATCTTGACTTAAAACATTTCTGTTTTAAAATAAATTAAAAATATACTTGCAATTAAATTGAAATGTTCTTTGCTTTTTTCACATTTATAAGTATAACTACTATGATTTTATCTGTGCCATACTATCTCATGGAACTGAACTATCCAAACATGACTAATTTTCAAAATGAAAGAATCCTTTATTTCAGAATATTAGACAGGCTTTCAACAATAAAATTTTACTGACCAGGTGTGGTCACCACGCCTGTAATCCCAGCAATTTGGGAGATCAAGGTGGTGGATAGCTTGAGTCCAGGAGTTCAAGACCAGCCTGGACAACATGGCAAAACCCCATCTCTACCAAACATACAAACATTAGCCAGCTGTGGTGGCGCATGCCTGTAGTCCCAGCTACCTTGGGGGCTGAGGTGGGAGAATCACTTGATCCTGGGAAGGCTGCAGTGAGCCAAGATCACGCCACTGCACTCCAGCCTAGGTGATAAAACAAGACCCTATCTCAAAAAAAAAAAAGGAAAGAAAAAAACAGGTTTTACTGTTACAGGTTTTTTGGTTTTTTGGTTGTTTTTTTTTTTTTTTTGAGATGGAGTCTTGCTCTGTTGCCCAGGCTGGAGTGCAGTGGTGTGATCTGGGCTCTCTGCAACCTCCGCCTCCTGGGTTCAAGCAATTCCCCTGCCTCAGCCTCCTGAGTAGCTGGGACTACAGGCATGTGCCACCATGCCCAGCTAATTTTTTGTATTTTTAGTAGAGATGGGGTTTCACCATGTTAGCCAGGATGGTCTTGATCTCCTGACCTCATGATCCGCCTGCCTCGGCCTCCCAAAGTGCTAGGATTATAGGCGTGAGCCACCAGGCCCAACCTATTGTTACAGTTTTTGAGAGGTTGTATCCTCATTATATGTTCCTAATATCTTACAAAAGATTAAAATTAACGAAAAAGAGACAGCTGGGCGCGGTGGCTCAAACCTGTAATCCCAGCACTTTGGGAGGTGGAGACGGGCGGATCACAAGATCAGGAGGTCGAGACCATCCTGGCTAACAACGCTGCCGTTTTGAATCTTAATCTTGACTAGGTTAATAATTATGGAATTTGAAAGCTACTCCTAAATTTAGGGTAACTTATATCTTTTTAGAAATAATTGTTTTTTTGTTTTATTTTTTGTTCTTTTGAGATAGAGTTTTGCTCTTGTTGCCCAGGCTGGAATGCAGTGGTGCAGTCTTGGCTCACTGCAACCTCCGCCTCCCAGGTTCAAGAGATTCTCCAGCCTCAGCCTGCTGAGTATCTGGGATTAATGCCCAGCTAATTTTTGTATTTCATTTAGTAGAAATGGGGTTTCACCATGTTGGCCAGGCTGGTCTTGAACTCCTGACGTCAGGTAATCCACCTACCTCAGCCTCCCAAAGAGCTGGAATTACAGGCATGAGCCACCACGCCCTACCAGAAATAAATTCTTAAGCACCTATTTCACATGGCCACAATTTAATAAATTTACTTACTATGAATATTGGAGAGTCCCCACTATATCACAAGTTAAAATGTAAGTTTTGCTATTTAGATGTAGTTTTTTCCTCTTAATTTACTCTACATTGAAGGTTTTTATTTCTTAGCATCTGAGCACTTTAGAATTCAACTCTCTTGGAGAGAAACCTGACAATTATGACTCTGTGCCTCAGTATGGTCAATATCTACGTCTCCTTTGTGTTTCACTTAAATTGTTATATTAAAATGACTTTAGGTGGGTTCACATACTTGGTGTAAAAAATAAAAAAGAAATAAATATTAAAAATTTAAAAAGCTATTAGGAAAAGTTATAAGTAAGATTATATGACCTATTTTTTAAAAAGGAAGTTGCAGACAGTTAATTACTTGTCCTGTTTTTGACCAAGGAAGTTAGGTTTTATACACAGAAGGTTGACTTAGTGTCTGACATTGGAACTGAATGGAGATAGTACTTTATTAGTCTCTGGAGAAAAAAAGCTTATTTTATACAGTCTGAGAGATAACATATATGAATTAGACAGAAGTATAGCAGATGCTAAGGAATAGAAAAATGCTACAGTTGAGAGAAGTGATTCATCAGTGAAGCCTGGAACATCTTAGTGAAGATGTAGGACTTGGGCTAGTCCTTGAAGAAAAGGGAGACATTTATTTGTAATGTTTTGCAATAATTTCCCACCAAGAAGATGAGACACTTTTTAGAACTACTATGTTGAATTTGTAAGTGGTATGTGTGTTAACCAGACAGCGTTCTGGGAGCTTAGTTATTTTTGAAATAAATTGGTAAAAAAAAACCAAGTGTGAATTACTGCTAAAATTTACCCCATTAATATCATTATATCATTTTAAAAATTATGTTAATATAAGACATAATGTCATTAACATTTTAACCTGTGATTAAGTCTTTATATTTTGGTTTTATTGAATCTTAACAAATTTCAGTTTTTATTTTCAGCATATGCTTGTTTTTTAATTACTAGGCTCATAAACTCCCAGTACTATATTAAGGACTATTTTCAATTTAGATCTGATTTTTTAAAGAAGGATGTGCATACTTTATTTCCCTTTTTTAAAACCCTGACTTTTATTATGTACAAGAATTCAGACTCCATTAATGACAGTTTATTAAAAACTTGTAATTTCTGTGACAATTTATAAATGTCATAAAGAACATGTAGTTTGGATTGTTCTATGCTTCTAAAATGTGAAATTAATTTATACCTAGGAAATGTTGGATTTTATTTTGTGTTACTTAATCCCTTTCCCTTCATAGCCTGTACAGGTCAGAAAAGAGTGAAAGATGCTCAGGGAGGAGGAAGTTCATCAAAAAAGCAGAAAAGAAGCCATAAAGCAACAGTGGTAAACAACAAAAAGAAGGGAAAAGGCAGTAAGTGTGAAATATCTAATTTTTAAAATATAAAAATAATAGCTGATAATTTTCTCCCCAGTAAGAAAATGGTATTCAGGATATGGGATAGTACATTGTTTTGATTTTGTCTGTACACTCAAAAAAAGTCACACAGATTCTGTAAGGCTACTTGCTTTAAAAAGAAAAAAAAAAAACATGCATTAGGAGAAATACCTAATGTTAATGATGAGTTGATGGGTGCAGCAAACCAACATGGCACATTTATACCTATGTAACAAACCTGCACGTTGTGCACATGTACCCTAGAACTTAAAGTATAATAATAATAAAGAATTTCTGCAAAAAACCCCACAGGTTTTCTAATCTTAGGTAAATTCTAGTTTTAAGCAAGTTGGTATTATTGAGCAGTGGTATTGATTGCTGATGAAAAATCAAGTAATCTGTTTTTGAAATAGTAGCCAATATACTATAAACATCAACATATTTGTTACCTTTGTGTTCCACAGTTATTTTCACTTGCTATAAAATGTATCACACGTTGTGAAATATTTCAACTATGTGTTTTTATTACAGTGAAATTGATCGCTTAGTAATTCTTCAAGGCAAAATCAGCATAGAAGTGTAACAGTCAAGATAACTTTAGAACTGTAATTCCAACAACTCAGTCTACGACATTTATCTTTGGTACCCTATATTATGTGACCTGAGAGTAACTACAAACAATACTTTTTGCTAAGTATGCTCCAACTTTAGCAACGACTCCGTTCATCAATCCACAGAAAATATATATACTGTATTTCTTCTGAGGGCTGCACATTTTATCTCTTTTGTAGACAAAGAAAGAAGCAGAAAATATGTAAAGAATTTTTTTTCAGGTGCCCCACACTGACCTCCTGCTGCTCTTCCAGGAGACTCCTGCCACCTCCACTGCCTGACCTTTGCTAGCAGCCGGCTTGGCTGCACTTCAGTGCAGAAAAGGGTTATTCGGCCAGCTCCCCGAGGTTCTGCTGAGCCCATATGACTTCCAGGCGGTGAATATGGCGTCCCTGGGGCCCCGGGCGGCTGTGCTCAGCAAGGCCATGAAAGCCAGGCTGAGACAGTCCACTGCATAGAGTGGGGCCAACCCTTGGGTGGCTTAGCTAGGAGTTGCCAGGGGTTCCAGAGCAGCAGTGGGGGAGCTGGGAGGGAAGTTATGTATATGTGTCAACCAGTGGTGGAGTTTCTTTATTCCCAAAATTTCACAGTGGGAGGAGTTGCTGCTATCTGCCTTTACTATTTGGAATACTTTCTGGCTTTGAGAGTTTAACTCTTTTTTTTTTTTTTTTTTTTTTGGTGATGTTGTTAAGTGAAAAATCAGTAAATATATGCCAAATCAGTCAGTCATCAGTTGTTTGGTGTAACTGGTAGGATATTTAAAGTGTTTTTTCTTTCACTGTGATGTTTTTGTCTTCAAGCATTTACTATTTAAATGACATTTCCTAGGAGAGTTCATCTTCAATGAGTCATTTAGTATATTCATATAATACAGAGACACAGTGTTCTCCCATTTTACTTACTGGGCTTCTGCCATGGTAAATCAGAATGAGTAACCATTCTCAGAGAATAATTTAGTAACATGAATTAATTCTGATGGAATCTAAAGTAATACTTTGTATCCAAAAAGAGGTTATCTATGGAAATACTAATCCCATCACCTGCCTGTCCACATGGTAAGCTGTCAAGGTCAGGTATTTCCATTTTAGTACTGAAGTTTACTTAGCAATAGCAGTTGTAACATAATTGTTACACAGACTTCTGAATTGTTCATAAAATACTGAATATTTTATTAGGGTGAAACTGATTATTTTAGTCAACCCACAGCATAGGAGTTATTTAAGAATAATTTCATTATACATGTCAAACTTTAGAGTTTATTCCCAAGGAGTTCTTTATAGAATATGATGATTGTGCATCATTATTTGTTTGTGGCCAAAGGAGTAGGAAAATGTTGCATATACCCAATGTTACATATTGATTGTAGAGGTTTCTACAATTAATCATTTTAAAAGAAGTTATATTTTACTTTTATATATTAACATAATAGAGTAAAAAGCCATTCAAATGATTACTGTATATTTGACAGTCTACCAAGCATAATGATAGATTAGTGTGAGTGATTTTAAAAATATATCTATTATTGGCAGTTCAGGTAAGAAGTTTTTTGTTTTTGCTTTTCCTAAGATGCTGCTGCATTTGTATGTTATTTTCCAGATTTCTAGGCAAGTTGTTTTCTGTAGTACTAAATTCAAATGACTAATTTAAAATTATCTACTAAAATCTGTGACAAATTTATTATTATATTTTTGTTTATTAAATCTTTTCTTTCTTTTTCAGCAAATAGTAGTGATAGTGAAGAACTTTCAGCTGGTGAAAGTGTAACTAAGAGTCAGCCAGTCAAATCAGTTTCCACTGGAATGAAGTCTCATAGTACCAAATCTCCCGCAAGGACGCAGTCTCCAGGAAAATGTGGAAAGAATGGTGATAAGGATCCTGATCTCAAGGAGACCAGTAATCGATTACCCAAAGTTTACAAATGGAGTTTTCAGATGTGTAAGTGACATGTTAAATTGACAAGCATACAGACTTCATCCTAGTAACTTGTTTTGTTTTGTTTTGTTTTTTTGTTTTTTGAGACGGAGTCTCGCTCTGTTGCCAGGCTGGAGTGCAGTGGTAAGATCTTGGCTCACTATGATCTCCAGCCTCCTGGGTTCAAGCCATCCTCCTGCCTCAGCCTCCCGAGTAGCTGGGATTATAGGCAAGCACCACCACACCCAGCTAATTTTTTTGTGTATTTGGTAGAGACAGGGTTTCACCATGTTGGCCAGGATGGTCTCCATTTCCTGACCTCATGATCCGCCCACCTCAGCCTCACAAAGTGCTGGGATTACAGGCATAAGCCACCGTGCCAGCCTTTTTTTTTTTGAGACAGAGTGTGTCACCCAGGCTAGAGTGCAGTGCAGTGGCACAGTCTCTGCTCACTGCAGTCTCCCTGGTTCAAATGATTCTCCTGCCTCAACCTCCTTAGTAGTTGGGATTACAGACGCCCACCACCACACCTGGCTAATTTTGTTGTTGTTGTATTTTTAGTGGACACAAGGTTTCACCATGTTGGCCAGGCTGGTCTCGAACTCCTGACCTCAGGTGATCCTCCCGCCTCAGCCTCTCAAAGTGCTGGGATTTCGGGCATGAGCCACCATGCCCAGCCCCAATTCTAGTAACTCTTCATGCTGATACTCTGAAAAAGAGACTCTAGCAAACTTAATAGATATATTAATGAATTGCAATGTATAGACCTTATTTGGATCCTGATTTGAATAAATAAATTGGTTAAAGAAAAATTTTAAGGCAGTTGAGGCAAATGTCAACACTGACTAGATATTTCTGATATGACATAGGTAATTTGATTTAAAATTATCTGGTGTTAGGGGTCAGGAATAGATAGAGGTGCAGATGATACGAGTTTTGCCATAAATTGATGATTACTGAAGCTGGATGATGAGTACATGGGGTTTACTATCCTTCTGTCTATACTTTTGTATATGTGAGAAAACTTCATAAATCTTCATTTAAAAAAAGATATATATATGTATATGTGTGTATATTTTAAATAGAGACAGGGTCTCACTATGTTGCCCAGGCTAGTCTTGAACTCTTAAGCTCAAGACTGAGCTGATCCTCCCAACTCTGCTTCCCAAAGTGCTAGTATTACAAGTGTGAGCCACCACACCAGCCAATATGTATATTTTAAAAATACTACTCTAGAGTTTTTCACACAAGGAAATACCTTAAGTATTCTTAGGAGATTGAAGATTGCTTTAGAGCTTTTTAAAATTGCCTTCTAACTTAAATGTTTCACACACTCTTTAAAAAAACCTAAAAAATAACAGAGAACAGAAGAGAAAATTTTTTTTTTTTTTTTTTTTTGAGACGGAGTCTCACTGTGTCTCCCAGGCTGGAGTGCAGTGGCGTGATCTCGGCTCACTGCAAGCTCCGCCTCCCGGGTTCACGCCATTCTCCCGCCTCAGCCTCCCAAGTAGCTGGGACTACAGGCGCCCGCCACCGTGCCCGGCTAATTTTTTGTATTTTTAGTAGAGACGGGGTTTCACCATGTTAGCCAGGATAGTCTCGATCTCCTGACCTCGTGATCCACCCGCCTCGGCCTCCCAAAGTGCTGGGATTACAGGCTTGAGCCACCGCGCCCGGCCCAGAAGAGAAAAATTTATCCACAGTGTTGTTACTCAAAAAATGTGTACAATTTAGCATTTTGCTGTCTTTCCAGGTTTTTTGTTTTGTTTTTATATTTTTGTTTTTTTAGACAGAGTCTCACTCTGTTGCCCAGGCTGGAGTGCAGTGGCAGGATCTGGGCTCACTCCAACCTCCACCTCACGAATTCAAGCGATTCTCCTGTCCCAGCCTACCAAATAGCTGAGATTACAGGCACCCGCCACCATGCCTGGCTAATTTTTGTATTTTTAGTTGAGATAGGGTTTCACCATCTTGGCCAGGCTAGTATTGAACTCCTGACCTCGTGATCTGCCCGCCTTGGCCTCCCAAAGTGCTAGGATTACAGGTGTGAACCACCGTGCCCGGTCCCAGTTTTATTTTTCAGTGTGATTTTTTTTCCTGTGGTGATACTATATATGGATGTGGATATATGTAGATCTTAAGGTGTTTAATTCTGTACATATTCATTCAACAAATATTGTGCATTTATTATGTGCCAGGCATTGTTCTAGGCTAGATAAAAAATTTGGAAAACAAATATTTTAGAAGCCTTAGTTTTTTAGTTTATCTGCCTCAACCTTATTCAACAACCATGTTCTGTGTTCTCTCCTTTATATGTTAAAATTTTCTTAAAAAACGTCTATTAATGAAAGCTTTAAATTTATAGCGGACCTGGAAAATATGACAAGTGCTGAACGTATCACAATTCTTCAAGAAAAGCTTCAAGAAATCAGAAAACATTATCTGTCATTAAAATCTGAAGTAGCTTCCATTGATCGGAGGAGAAAGCGTTTAAAGAAGAAAGAGAGAGAAAGTAAGTGTTTTTACTTTACTTTTATTTATTTATTTATTTTGAGATGGAGTTTTGCTCTTGTTGCCAGGCTGGAGTGCAATTGTGCAATCTCGGTTCACTGCAACCTCCACCTCCTGGGTTCAAGCAGTTCTCCTACCTCAGCTTCCCAAGTAGCTGGAATTACAGGTGTGCGCCACCAAGTCCATCTGATTTTGTATTCTTAGGTAGAGGCAGGGTTTCGCCAGGTCAATCAGGCTGGTCTCTAACTCTTGACCTCAGGTGATCTACCTGTCTTGTCCTCCCAAAGTGCTAGGATTACAGGTGTGAGCCACAGTGCCCCGTCAGTATTTTTACTTTATTTAAACATAAACCAGAATTTCTCACTCTGCAGTTAGACTGCCATGACTTTATATCTGTCTATTTTCAGGCAAATTCTTTAATTTCTTTGTCTTATTTTCCTCATCTCTAAAGTGAAATAAATTGTCTCAAATAAAAACATTTATTTCAGATCATAATATTCACTTTCATAGAGTTTATACTCTACCAAAAACATCCTAATAAGATAATTTCAGATATTGAAAGCACCATGAAGAAAATACAGTGATGTTAAGGCAGTGATTGGATGGGTTACTTTAGATTACAAATGGTCAGCATATTTTTGTTGACACCTGAATGACACGAGGAAGTGAGATAAATTAAAATCTGGGAGGAGGCCGGTCACAGTGGCTCACGCCTATAATCCCAGCACTTTGGGAGGCCGAGGTGGGTGGATTGCGTGAGGTCAGGAGGTCGAGACCAGCCTGGCCAACATAGTGAAACCCTGTCTCTACTAAAAATACAAAAAATTAACTGTGCGTTGTGGCAGGCGCCTGTAATCCCAGCTGCTTGGGAGGCTGAGGCAGGAGAATTGCTTGAACCCAGGAGGCAGATGTTGCAGTGAACCAAGATCATGCCATTGCACTCCAGCCTGGGCAACAAGAGCTAAACTGTTTCAAAAAAAAAAAAGAAAAGACATCTATCCAGAAACTCCTTCTAAATAGTGTTTTGTAAATATAGTCACCACAAATTCTTTATAATGAATGCTTTTGCTAAATAGAGCCTCTCTACTGGGTTAGCATTAAAAGTCAGTTCCTAAATACTATTTTAAGAAAAATCCATAGAAAAATGCTTATCCTGGTTACCAAAGAAATGCAAATAAAATAAGGTATCATTCTTTTTTTTTTTTTTTTTTGGAGATGGAATTTCGCTCAGTTGCCCAGGCTGGAGTGCAGTGGCGCGATCTCAGCTCACTGCAACCTCTGCCTCCCGGGTTCAAGTGATTTTCCTGCCTCAGCCTCCCGAGTGGCTGGGATTGATTACTAGCGTGCCGCCACGCCCGGCAAGTTTTTGTATTTTTAGTAGAGATGGGGTTTCACCATGTTGGCCAGGATGCAGGATGGGCTCGATCTCTTGACTTCCTGATCTACCCGCTTGGGTCTCCCAAAGTGCTGGGATTACAGGCGTGAGCCACTGCGCCCGGCCCAAATAAGGTATCATTCTTACCAAAAAAATTAAAACCAATGCAGGAACAGTATAGTGAAATTCATATAAGTTATGAGTTGTAAATATAGTAGAATACTACTCAACTTTGAAAAGAAAAAGATCTGTATGTACTGATATGGTACAATCTCTTAAAATGTATTGTTTAATAAAAAGACACTGAACTGTGCTTCCACTTGTGTTTTGTTTTTGTGTTTGTTTTTTTTTTTTTGAGACGGAGTCTCGGTCAGTCACCAGGCTGGAGTGCAGTGGCGCGATGTCGGCTCACTGCAATCTCAGCCTTCCGGTTCAAGCGATTCTCCTGCCTCAGCCTCCCGAGTAGCTGGGACTACAGGTGCGTGCCGCCATGCCCAGCTAATTTTTGTATTATTATTATTATTATTAAGACGGAGTCTTGCTCTGTCGACCAGGCTGGAGTGCAGTGGTGCAATCTCGACTCACTGCAAGCTCTACCTCCCGGGTTGATGCCATTCTCCTGCCTCAGCCTCACAAGTAGTTGGGACTACAGGCGCCTGCCACCACGCCCGGCTAATATTTTGTATTTTTAGTAGAGACTGAGTTTCACGGTGTTAGCCAGGATGGTCTCGATCTCCTGACCTGGTGATCCGCCCGCCTTGGCCTCGCAGAGTGCTGGCATTACAGGCGTGAGCCACCGCGCCCGGCCTCCATTTGTGTTTTTAAAGGTGTTGGTATATCTACATATTTTAAATTTGTATATTATATCTCTAGATTCTAGAGGTAAAATTCCTGTAGAACAGGGGTTGCAAACATTTTCTATAAAGAGACAATAAATACGTTAGGCTTTGTGGGCCATATGGTCTCTGTAGAAACTACTTATCTCTGCCATGCTAAGTGTGAAATCTCCCATAGGCAATATGTAAACAAATAGGCATGCTGTGTTCCAATGCAATTTTCTTTCCAAAGACAAGTAAGCTAGATTTGCCCCAGGGTGGTTTTTTGCCAGCCTTTCTTCTAGAGTTATAATGAATATGAAGCAACTGGTAACAATGGGGAGGGGAATTTGGGTGATTAGGAGGTTCCTGGATGAGAGGGACATTTACTTTTCTATCTTATTACCCCTGTACTGAATGAATTTTTTAAATCTGTGCATGTATTTAAAAATATTATTTTATGAATACTAATTTATAATAATGAGAGAGGCCGAGCATGGTGGCTCACGCCGGTAATTCCAGCACTTTGGGAGGCCGAGGCAGGCAGATCACCTGAGGTCAGGAGTTTGAGACCAGCCTGGCCAACATGGCGAAGCCCCATCTCTACTAAAAATATAAAAATTAGCTGGACATGGATGTGCATGCCTGTAATCCCAGCTACTCAGGAAACTGAGACAGGAGAATTGCTTGAACCCGGGAGGCAAAGGTTGCAGTGAGCTGATATTGCACTGCTGCAGGCCAGCCTGGGCAATAGAGCAAGACCCCATCTCAAAAAAAAAAAAAAAAAAAAAAGAGAAAAAGGAGGCTGAAGCAGGAGAATGGCGTGAACATGGAAGGCAGAGCTTGCAGTGAGCCGAGATCGCACCGCTGCACTCCAGCCTGGGCAACAGAGCGAGACTCCGTCTCAAAAAAAACCAAACAGGCCAGGCGTGGTGGCTAACGCCTGTAATCCCAGCACTTTCGGAGGCCGAGACAGGTGGATCACGAGGTCAGGAGATCGAGACCATCCTGGCTAACATGGTGAAACCCCATCTCTACTAAAAATACAAAAAAATTAGCCGGGCGTGGTGGCAGGCGCCTGTAGTCCCAGCTACTGGGGAGGCTGAGGCAGGAGAATGGCATGAACTCGGGAGGCAGAGCGTGCAGTGAGCCAAGATCGCGCCACTGCACTCCAGCCTGGGCGACAGAGCAAGACTCTGTCTCAAAAAAAAAAAAAAACCGAAAAAAGGAAACAATGAGAGACTTTCTCTGATGAAAATAACTAATGTGTTATTTGCCTTGTAAACCTAGTGGAGGAGAATGCAACAGTTGAGCTATGCACTGTTTTGGTCCAATTTGAAGAAGCAATTAAGCCTCCCATTCTCGTCACCATTTACATGTACAAGAAAACTCCCAAGTACAGAAAGATGGAGGAATTAGGAGGGGATAAAAGATTTTTGAATGGATTGCAGATTTTTCCTGTTTTGATACTTGTTTCACTACTACAAAAAAAAAAAAAAAAAAAAAAAGTGTATTCTATATTTTATTTCTGTGTCTTGTAGACTAGGCACAGTTCTTTCCCTCTTTGACCCATGCAGGAGCCTTCCCTGGTCTGTCCTTTTCATTACTTCTGTAGTTGGGCACTGTCTAGCTTCTTGAGCTACACTAGCTTTTCCTTTCTTTACATTGTGGTACTGTGAGAACTGACCACTGTTGTTGTAAGCTAAATGATTTTGGAGAATATAACGGAATTTTAGTTCAGAGGACTAGTATTTTCTTTCTGTCTATTGTTGAACATACATTTTTATTAAGCTCTTGGTTTGGTCTCCCTTTTCCTTAGGTGCTGCTACATCCTCATCCTCTTCTTCACCTTCATCCAGTTCCATAACAGCTGCTGTTATGTTAACTTTAGCTGAACCATCAATGTCCAGCGCATCACAAAATGGAATGTCAGTTGAGTGCAGGTGACAGCAGGACTTGCTAAAGCACTTTGCACTTAATGGCTGTTGAGGGCCACTTTTTTTTTATACTGCACAGTGGCACAAAAAAATATCAGACAAGCACTATTTTATATTTAAAAATTGTTTCTTGACAAGCTGACTTGGCACTTAAGTGCACTTTTTTATGAAGAAAAAGTACAATGAACTGCTTTTCCTCAAGCAATAATTGTTTCCAACTTGTCTGGGAATTGTGTGTCTGGTAACTTGAAGGCCTTCCACTGTGGCAAATGGAGGCTTTTCACTGCCTGTAGAGACAATACAGTAAGCATAGTTAAGGGGTGGGTCCGAACATGTTAAGATAACTTACTGTATATGTATTCCCTTGTATTTTGTTAAAGCTGGAACATTTGATATTTTTCCATTTATTTATGAAAAAATATGAACCTATTTTCATTTGTACAAGGTAATTGTTTTTTAAAGCAAGTCACCTTAGGGTGGCTTTAATTGTATAAGTCAAGCACATGTAATAAATTCAAAACCTGCAGTTAACAGGATATCAGACATCAATCCTGGTAACCAAATATTAAAGATTCTCTTTAAAATAAGACTGAACATGTTTACAGGTTTGAATTAGGCTAAAAGGTCTTGCAGTGGCTTTTCATGCCCCTTCAAATTGGAATGGAACTACTGTACTTTGCCATTTTTCTATAAATCAGTATTTTTTTTTAATTTTGATATAATACATTGTGTGAAAAAAGAAAATGGCTAATAAACTGTATTAAATCTTAAACAATGTATAAAGATTGTACTTAGCCAGTTCAAAGTGTATATTTATTCATAATGAATTATAACAGTTATATTTTTGTGTTTTCTTGTAAATGTTTCTTTTCCCTTAAATACAGATAATTCATTTGTATTGCTTATTTTATTATGAGCTACAACAAAAGGACTTCAGGAACAAGTAATGTATTAGTATGGTTGAAGATTGTTGATATGAACTGTCTCAAAAGGATGGTGGTTATTTTAAATATAAATAGCTAATGGTGGTGGTAGGCCTTTAAAATTAAATGCCTTGTATAGAATCCAAAATGAATGCAAAATTGTTTTCACTTGTATTGACTTTATGTTGTATGATTCCAATCTCTGTTCTGTTTGGCACTTGTATTTAATTCTTCACCTTTGTAAGACATTTGTATATTGCGGATGTGTTCATTGAAGCTATTTAATACCTGGCACTGTTAATACACAGTACTTTATTGTACAGACTGTTTTACTGTTTTAATTGTAGTTCTGTGTACTTTTTTTGAATGGGGCTGGCATGTTTTATTTGTTTCTGGCAATACGACATGTGAGAATTTCAATGCGTTTTGTTGTAGATGCTAACGTGTCAGAATCCTTTACATTCAACTTTTCTAAGAAAAGCTTTTTCAGTCTTGTAGTGTGTGCTTACAGTAACTAATTTTGTTGAAAATGGTTTCAAGTTATTCAAATTTGTACAGGACTGTAAAGATTTGTTGACAGCAAAATGTTGAAGAAAAAGCTTATAGAATAAAAGCTATAAAGTATATATTAGGATCTGCAAACAATGAAGAATTATGTAATATATTGTACAAATGTAAGCAAAGGCTCTGAAATAAAATGCCATAGTTTGTGAATCCTTGATTTTTGTTTCTAAAAGATTTAGTAATTTTAGTTCATTTCTGTATGTGATGACTGACTGGAACATACATATCCAGCATGTATTATCACGGGATTAACTGATACACAAAAAAGGGAAGAGTCTACCTATGAAAATTAAAAGTCTATTAACCAGATAAGGAATGTATTAGACATTCTTTTTTTTTTGGACATGGAGTCTTGCTCTGTCACCCAGGCTAGAGTGCAGTGGCGCAATCTCAGCTCACTGCAACCTCCACCTCCTGGGTTCAAGCAATTCTCTAGCTTCAGCCTTCACGTAGCTGGGATTATAGGCACCTGCCAGCACACCTGGCTAATTTTTGTATTTTTTAGCAGAGACGGTGTTTCACCATACTGGTCAGGCTGGTCTCAAACTCCTGACCTCATGTGATCCACCAACCTTGGCCTCCCAGTGTGCTGGGATTACAGGCATGAGCCACTGCACCCGACCTAGGCATTCTTTTATCTTTGCATACACTATTTTGCTTGAGTCTGAATTTAAATATTTTTCTTACCACTTGGAGAATTGTCCAAATTAGAAAATTATTATTTTTTTATTTAACACTTGAAACCATTACCAGCAGCTTTTAAAAAATTTTTAATTTAGACCCTTCGGGGTCTTTTATACTTCAGTGTGTTCTATAGCACATTGCAATCATCTGGACATTGTTAAAAGTATATTCAGTACTCACACCCCACTCCCAAGGAGTTATATTTAATTGGTTGGGGGTAGTACCTGGATGTTGATCTTTAATTTTTAAGGTCTCCAGTGGTACTAATATGCATCTGGGTTGAGAAACACTGCTTTGCCGCAGACTTTTAAAAATCCATAATCTAGTTTTTTTGGCCCCACTTATTGGACTTTCTACCAAAAGAAAACCTTTCTTTAATACAAAGGCCAGGCGTGGTGGCTCAATACCTGTAATCCCAGCACTTTGGGAGGTCGAGGTGGGTGGATCACCTGAGGTCAGGACAAAACCAGCCTGACCAACATGGTGAAACCCTGTCTCTACTAAAAATGCAAAATTAGGTGTTCATGGTGGCACATGCCTGTAATCCCAGCTACTAGGGAGGCTGAGCCAGGAGAATTGCTTGAACCCGGGAGGTGGAGGTTGCAGTGAGCCGAGATTGCACCATCGCACTCCAGCCTGGGCAACAAGATCAAAACTCAGTCTCAAAAAAAAAAAAAAAAAAAAAAGAGAAAGGAAATAAACTTTTTTAAGGCCTAGAAAGCTCAAATACATATTTTTTAAAGCATCTTTGTGGTGGCCCTTTATTTTCACAAAAATTAGTTTAAGGGATGATCTTTTAAATCTGTGGAACGATGCTTCCCAAAATGAATTCCTAGAATACTGCTCCCTGGAAATGCTCTGGGAATTTATAACCAAATATATTTTGGGAAATCTATGTATAGCACATTCTTTTCTTAGAGAACCACAGTGTTTGCATATTAAAAACTTTGAGAGAAGGCCTGTGAAGAGATACCTGCCTAAATAACTTCCTTTACCCTACTGTTTTCAATCCTACCTAATCATGAAACCCTGTTTTTTGAAGCTTTTAATATCATGTCCTGAGTATGTTATAGAAACAGTGCTGAATAGGGGAATTGTTCCAAATTTTGTTGGAGTCGAGATTAATACCTTTGTGCCTCTGTCTCACCTGCCTTCTTGTTCTACTTCCTAGCTTCTTAAGAGGGTTTGAGGATCTTATTGCATTAGTAGAATTGACCTATGTCTACTTCTGGTCACCTAAACTAGACTTTACTAAGTTAGTTTACAATTAACATATTAAGATGGTATGTTTTTCTTTTTTTTTTTTCTTTTTCTTTTTTTGAGAAGGAGTCTTGCTCTGTTGCCCAAGGCTGGAGTGCAGTGGCACAATCTTGGCTCACTGCAACCTCCGCCTCCCAGGTTCAAGTGATTCTCCTACCTCAGCCTCCCGAGTAGCTAGAACTACAGGCACGCGTGTCACCACACCCGGCTAATTTTTGTATTTTTAGTAGAGGGGGTGTTTCACTGTGTTAGCCAGGATGGGCTCGATCTCTTGACCTCATGATCTGCCCGCCTCAGCCTCCCAAAGTGTTGGGATTACAGGTGTGAGCCACCACACCCGGCCAAGATGATAGGTTTCTTAACGGTGTTCTCTAAAATGTTTTTTTTTTCTTCCTACTGAAAAAACTTTAGAGTGGGGTCTTGTTAATTTCTTTTGTTTTGTTTTGTTTTAGACAGAATCTCGCTCTGTTGCCCAGGCTGGAGTGCAATGGCGCAATCTCGGCTCACTGCAACCTCTGCCTCCCGGGTTCAAGCGATTCTCCTGCATCAGCCTCCCGACTAGCTGGGATTACAGGCGACCATCACTACGCCCAGCTAATTTTTGTATTTTTAGTAGAGATAGGGTTTCACCATGTTGGCCAGGCTGGTCTGAAAATCCTGACCTCAGATGATCCACCCACCTCGGCCTCCCAAAGTGCTGAGATTACAGGCGTGACCCACTGCACCCGGCCTTTTTGTTTTTTTGTGACGGAGTTTTGCTCTTGTTGCCAGACTGGAGTGCAAATGGTGCAGTCGTGGATCTGAAACTCCTGGGCTTGCATTCCTTCCGCCTTGGTCTCCCAAAGTGCTGGGATTATAGGCGTGAGCCACCTTGCCCCACCATGTCCTCATATTTCAAACTCAAAGCGGTCAGTGATCTCTAAATGCTTAAAAACAGCACTGAATGGCAATGAAGATAATTTTAAAACTATCTCCAACCACAACTTCTTTCGTAGTCTGTTTTCTTATGTAAGTATCTGCTACCTAGCTGGGTGTGGTGGGTCATACCTGTAATCTCAGCAAGCTGGGAGGTCAAGGCGAGAGGATCATCTGAGGTCGGGAGTTCGAGACCAGCCTGACCAACATGGAGAAACCCTGTCTCTACTAAAAATATAAAATTAGCCAGGCGTGGTGGCACATGCCTGTAATCCCAACTACTCGGGAGGCTGAGGCAGGAGAATCGCTTGAACCGGGGAGGTGGAGGTTGCAATGAGCCAAGATCAGGCGCGGAGCACAAAGGTGCCCCTATAATTTGTTTTCTGTAGAGAGGAAGTCTCGCTAGATCGACCAGGCTGGTTTCAGACTCCTAGTCCTCACGCATTACTCCTGCTTCGGCCTCCAAATGTGTTGGGATTAACAGGCGAGCCACCGCGCCTGGCTGCAAAGAAAACACTAAGTTAGACAGGATCTGAGCTAGGCCTTGAAGGATGGGCATTATTTTGCATAAGGGGAAAGAGGAGGGCAATTACAACAGAGGGGACAAGAATAACAACTGTAGAGGCGGTGGAAAAAGCAGGCTAGAATGTCAGGGGCTGGAGGGAGATGAGTCTGGGAAGACGGGCTGAGAACACCTTGAAGAGTTTTGAATGCCAAGTATCTACTTTTCCAGGGCCGTATTACAATCTTTCGAATTTGTATGTTGATGTGACTCGTTAGAGGTGTGGTCTTTATTTTGGAATAATGTCATATTTCAGAAAAGTTGCAAGAATAGTACAAAGAACTCTTTGTACTCTTAACAGCGACTAGCCAGTTGTAAACACCCCACTGCGTTCACCCCCAACCTCATTTCTTGCCAACCCTCCCTCCTTTTCAACAAGTCAGTATTTTACGTGTTTCTCCCTTGGCTTGGGTGGACACCCCGCTCCTAGCCTGGCTGATTCTTCACACTGCAGGCTTCAATCACTCCTAGAAGACGTCCTCCACTCCCAAAATGAGACTTCTCTGAAACGGCAAGGACCACCAACCACAGGGGACAAACCTGACGCCTCACCGAGCGCCTCCCACCGCGGCTTGGCGGCCGACTGCCGGGGGAGGAGGGGGCGTGGCCCGAGAGCGGAAGTGCCCGGAACCCGGAAGTGCGAGCTCGCGCGCCGCTGCCGTCTGGGAGTTCTCGGAGTAAGAATGGCCTTGGAAGGGATGAACAAACGGAAGAGAAAGAGAAGTGTCGAGGAGGGGTGAGTGGCGCGCGGCACAAGTAGCTGGGGAGGGATGTTGTACGTTCCCTCGTGCTGGCGAAGCGGTGGTGCGTGGCGTGGCTGAGTTTCTGGCGTCCGTTTCTAGAGAGAACCCTGACGACGGCGTTCGCGGGAGTCCGCCGGGAGACTACAGGGTTGGACAGGTCGCCAGTAGCTTATGCCGCGGCGAGCACCATTCCAGAGGTGGCACCGGTCGGCTGGCGGCCCTCTTCAGTTCTCTGGAGCCCCAGATTCAACCCGTGTACGTGCCTGTGCCTAAAGTAAGTCACTGGGCTTTCTTCTCGAATAGCTGGTTAAAACCACTTACATATGAAACAGGCTTCTTACCTACCGCGTGAAGCGCGATTTCTAAAGGGGGCACACAGGATTCACTGTAAGTTACCTTTCATGACTCTTACATACCAGTGAGAGAGAAGAGATGCTCATTTAGAAAGACCACTAAATTATGGCTTAGGGTCAGAATTCTAAAAGGATGGGGTCTCAAATATAACTTCAAACTTTTAAAAAGGAAACCATCAAAAAAAGGAAACAGAATGAGGAGGAAGAAAGTACATCCCAGATTGAAAGACCACTTTTGCAAGAACCTGCAAAAAAAGTGAAAGCGAAGAAGAAACACACTAACGCAGAGAAAAAGTTGGCAAACAGGTTGGTAAAATTCTCTTATTTGATGTTAAAGAAATTAGGTGGTAAAGAAATTAACATTCCTGGCCGGGCGCGGTGGCTCAAGCCTGTAATCCCAGCACTTTGGGAGGCCGAGACGGGCGGATCACGAGGTCAGGAGATCGAGACCATCCTGGCTAACACGGTGAAACCCCGTCTCTACTAAAAAATACAAAAAACTAGCCGGGCGAAGTGGCGGGTGCCTGTAGTCCCAGCTACTCGGGAGGCTGAGGCAGGAGAATGGCGTGAACCCGAGAGGAGGAGCTTGCAGTGAGCTGAGATCCGGCCACTGCACTCCAGCCTGGGTGACAGAGCAAGACTCCGTCTCAAAAAAAAAAAAAAAAAAAAAAAGAAATTAACATTCCTATACCTGCAATATTCGTCTCTTTTCTCATTTCATATTTTTACTTTTCAAAACTTTTATTATGGAAAATCCAGTACATATAGAAAAGTTGAAAAGGCTAAGAAACCCCATGTACTCAGCATCAGCAAATTAATACTTGGCCAACCCTTTTGTATTTTTACCCCACTCATATACCCCCTCATTATTTGTTTTTGTTTGTTTGTTTTGAGATGGAATCTTGATGCCATGCCCAGGCTGGAGTAGAGTGCATTGATATCAGCTCACTGCAACCTCCCCTTCCCAGGTTCAAGCGATTCTCCTGCCTCTGCCCGAGTAGCTGGGACTACAGGTGTACGCCGCCATGCCTGGCTAATTTTTGTATTTTTAGTCGAGACAGGGTTTCACCATGTTGGCCAGGCAGGTGTCGAACTCCTGACCTCAAGTGGTCTGCCTGCCTAGGCCTTCCAAAGTGTTGGAATTACAGGTGTGAGCCACCGCGTCCAGCCACCCCCTTGTTATTTGGAAGCAAAAGGAAAACTTATGTTTCATCTATAAGTATTTCAGCATGTATATAAAAGAGTTTGGTTTGCTTTTTTTTTTTTTTTTTGAGACAGAGTTTTGCTCTTTTTGCTCAGGCTGGAGTGCAGTGACCTGATCTCAGCTCACTGCAACCTCGGCCTCCCGGATTTAAGTGATTCTCCTGCTTCAGGTCTCCTGAGGATCTGGGAATACAAGCGCCACCCTGCCCGGTTAATTTTTTTTGTATTTTTAGGAGAGACAGAGTTTCATCATGTTGGCCAGGTTGGTCTTGAACTCCTGACCTCAGGTGATCCACCTGTCTTGGCCTCCCAAAATGCAGGGATTACAGGCATGAGCCACTGCGCGGCCTGGTTTACTGTTGTCTGGTTTTGTTTTGTTTTGTTTTGTTTTTGAGATGGAGTCTCACTCTGTCACCCAGGCTGGAGTGCAGTGGTGCAATCTCGGCTCACTGCAACCACTGCCTCCCGGGTTCAAGTGATTCTTCTGCCTCAGCCTCCTGAGCAGCTGGGACTATGGGCGTGCGCCACCACACCCAGCTAATTTTTGTATTCTTACTAGAGACGGGGTGTCACCATATTGACCAGTCTGGTCTCTAACTCTTGACCTCATGATCCACCTGCCTCAGCCTCCCAAGGTGCTGGGATTACATACGTGAGCCACCGCACAGTATGTAATTTAAGAATACGTTTGGTGTTCTTAAATTTATTCTTTACCCTCATTAACATTTTTTTTTTTTTTTTGAGACAAGGTCTGGCTCTGTCACCCAGGTTGGAGTGCAGTGGTGCGATTGTCGCTCACTGCAACCTCTGCCTCGTAGACTCAATCCAGCCGCCCACCTCAGCCTCCTAAGTTGCTTAGACTATAGGCATGCACCACCATGCCCAACTAATTTTTGTATTTTTTGTAGAGACAGGATTTTGCCATGTCGCCCAGGCTGGTCACAAACTCCTGGACTCAAGTGATCCAGGCAGCATTTATTTATTTATTTATTTTTTTAGTTAGAAAAATAGAGACAGGGTCTCGCTATGTTACCCAGGCTAGTCCTGAACTCCTGGGATCAAACCATCCTCCTACCTCCGCCTCCCAAAGTGCTAGGATTACAGGCATGACCCACCATGCCCGGCCAGCATAACGTTGTTTAACAGTGTATTTGAATCATGATCCAAATAGTGATCCCATCACATGTACCTAGGTAACAGTCTTCATTCCTCTCTTCTTTGTCACTCTCCTCAAACCTCTTATTTCCTTTTCCCTTTTCTCCTTTCAACTGAAGACCTTTTTACCAGTTCTGGAGCTATTAATCACTAATAGTTGGGAACTGCTATTTTTGTCCTCCAATTTAAACTTAATGTATCTGTACACAGCCTTATTTCTTCCCCTCTTTCTTAGGTGTCTTCCCTCTTGTCCAATATTAACTCAACCACCTGGTTGCTGTGTGTACCATGTATGTTCTTCTGCCTTTTTAGGGACTGTGCCGTCAGATCCATCCACATTCCCCTCTTTCCCTTGTCACTCTTTTTGTTGTTGTTGTTGTTTTTGTTTTGAGATGGAGTTTCGCTGTTGTCGCCCAGGCTGGAGAGCATAGTGCAATTTTGGCTCATTGCAACCTCCGCCTCCAGGTTCAAGCGATTCTCCTGCCTCAGCCTCCTGAGTAGCTGGGATTACAGGCACCCACCACCACACCCAGCTAATTTTTGTGGGTTTTCAGTAGAGATGGGGTTTCACATGTTGACCAGGCTGGCCTCGAACTCCTGACCTCAGGTGATCCCCCAGCCTCAGCCTCCCAAAGTGCTGGGATTACAGGCGTGAGCCACCATGCCCGGCCCGGCCCTTATCCCTCTTTCTACTATATAGATGTGGTCAAGATTCTAATCTTTAAAAAGGACATTCCCCCCAACCACCAAAAAAAAAAAAACCCTTATAATTGCATGTCTCTGTTTGCTGCCATTCCCACAGTCCTTCCCTTCAGTCTAGCTTTTAGGAAAAGTAGTCTGTTCTTTTACTTTCTCTCTTTTCTTGACTCTGTTCACCCTTCCACGCACTTGCATTCTGATGGTGGCGGGTTTTATTCTGTGTCCTGACTGTGCCACTGAAGCTGTGCTCACTGAGGCCACCCTGATCTCTCTGACATATGTAATGGGCAGTGCAGCTTTTGTCTTATGAGTCCTCTGTTACCCTTCACGTAGCTGCTTTTCTTGTTGAAGCTGCTGGATTCTGTGAGAGAAATCTCTTCTGATTGTCCTCTTGGCCAATTCTTTCTTGGGGTTATTGTGCTATCTTTTCCTCTGACTACTCTTTAAATGTGCATTTCCCTCAGGGGTCTCATTCTTGGTCATGTTCTTGTGACCCTTTGTCACCCTTTGTTGGGGGCAGTATCTCTTGTGCCCACTGTGATCTCTCTCCTGATCTCCAGACATGTATGTTTGTTTGCCTCCTGGCATTTGCACCTCTTTTTCCCTATGTACCTCCAGGTAAGAATGCTCCACTGGGAGCTCATCATTCTCATCAGACCTGTTCCTTGGCATGAGTGCTACCACTAGCCTTCTAGTTGCCTAAGTTAGTGGCCTGAGAGTCATCCTGTCTTCTTTCCTCTCCTTGCTTAGCTAATCAGTTGCCAAGTCCTGATGATGCTGTTTTTTAATTATCTCTTTAATCTGCCTTTTCCTCTTCACCTCCTTCCCTGCTCTGGTCAGTCTGATCAGTCTTCTCAGATACTGTTGTAACCATATCCTTACTAGTCTCCCTTCTCTAACCTTATCCCCTTTCTAATTACCTTCCACTCTTCTGCCCAAATGATCTTTTTTAGATGCTGTCAGTCTTCAGTGTCTCCTCATCTTCAATAGGATAAAATCTAAGCACTTTTGTGCAACACTGAAGGTCCCTCCTGACCTAGTTCCCACCTCACTGTACTGTCTCATTTCCTTTCACTCCTGCTAGGCACTTTATATACTGTAGCGAGCAAAACACTAGACATGGAGCCTGTCCTCAAGGGAGGAGTAATGACAGCCAGACACTGATTTCCTCTTCTGAGAAGCCTTTCTTGTTTATGTGTGCATACCATGTATCATAGCTGTTACCATTTTATTGTGAACTTGGTCTGTCTTTTCACTAGACTACTGGAGGCCTTTGATTGTTTCTTTATCTTTGTATTCTCAGAGCCTAAACTGAATAGGAACCTGGTAAGTATTTGCTGATAAGTGAGTCATTTTTATGATTCTTACTGGCTCTTCTCTTCCCTCACTCCTTAATATCCTTTAGTTCTCCTTTCAGATTGATGCTCAGACCTTGCTTATCCATATCCAGCAATACTTTATATTGTATTTACCATTTCACAATTTACTTTTGGTAAGAGTCCTTTAAATATTACAGAAGTATGAGAAGTAGGGAATCTGGTTTTTCCTATTGGCCATGTTGCTTGTACAGAGTAAGTACTCTGCTGCCATATTAACCTTTTTAGAGTCTCAGGGAGTGTGATAGTGCCCCTAAAGGTCTAGAGTAGAAAATGAAATTAGGCATTGATAGAGTGTAAACTAAATCTCCAAGAGCTTTAAGTGAATCAGCTTCTGTTTAGATGAACTTGCTGCTGCTGTTGCCTGGCAGATTTAACGTGTTCAAAAATTGAGCTTCACTTATTCTTGCCTGCAGTGGTTCATGCCTGTAACCCTAGCACTTTGGGAGGCTGAGGTGGGCGAATGGCTTGAGCTCAAGAGTTCAAGACCAGCCTGGGCAACATAGCAAAACCCTGTCTCTACAAAAGAAATATAAAAGGAAACCGGGCGTGGTAGCTCATCCCTGTAATCACAGCACTTTGGGAGGCCGAGGCACGCGGATCAAGAGGTCAGGAGTTTGAGACCAGCCTGGCCAACACAGTGAAACCCTGTCTCTACTTAAAAAAAAATTAGCTGGGCGTGGTGGCGGGCACCTATAATCCCAGCTACTTGGGAGGCTGAGGAGAATTGTTGTGAACCAGGGAAGCGGAGGTTGCAGTGAGCTGAGATTGCACCATTATACTCCAGTCTGGGTGACAGAGCTAGACTCTGTCTCAGAAATATGTGTATATGTATTTGTGTATATGTATAAAAGGCTCACACCTTTAGTCCCAGCACTTTGGGAGGCTGAGGTGGGCAGATCACTTGAAGTCAGAAGTTCAAGACCAGCCTGGCCAACATGATGAAACCCTGTCTCTACTAAAAATAAAAAAATTAGCCGGGCGTGATGGCGGGCACCTGTAATCCCAGCTACTTGGGAGGCTGAGGCAGGAGAATCACTTGAACCCGAGAGGCAGAGGTTGCAGTGAGCCAAAATTGCACTATTGCATTCCAGCCTGGGTGACAGAGCAAAACTCCATCTCAAAAAAAAAAAAAAAAAAAAAATGTAGCCAGGTGTGGTGGCATGCGCCTGTGGTCCCAGTTACTTGGAATGCTGAGGTGGGAGGATTGCCTGAGCCTGGGAGGTCGAGGCTGCAGTGAGCTGTGATTACGCTGCTACATTCCAGCCTGGGTGACAGAGCGAGACCCTGTCTCCAAAAAAAAAAAAAAGAGCTTAACTTTTTCTAACTCTTGAGTTAAATCATTTTTTTTCTAAAGATACTGGTCAGTTTCTAGATAAAGCTGCTTTAAAAATTTTGATATATTTGTGAGTGGTAAATCTAGGAAAATTCAGAAGACATTGGAAAATATTTCTAATTGAGAAGGTAGGGCTGCGCTTTGTCAAATACTAAATCTACCTGGTATGACTCTTACTGCTTATTTTGTTTTATTTTTTGCCTTAAAAAGGGAAAGTGCTCTAGCGAGTGCTGATTTAGAAGAAGAAATTCACCAGAAACAAGGGCAGAAAAGGAAAAATTCTCAACCTGGTGTTAAAGTAGCAGATAGAAAAATACTTGATGATGTGGATGACACAGTTGTCAGTCAAAGAAAGAAAATTCAAATCAATGAAGAAGAAGAGAGATTAAAGAACGAGAGAACTGTATTTGTTGGGAATTTGCCTGTTACATGTAATAAGAAGGTAAGTTTGTGTATAGTAAAATTTCAGAGAAGTTAATAACTTTGTTCTTCCTGTGTTGAATAAGCATTGAATAATAAGTCATGGATATAACTTCATTGTAAATTATTACATAAATCATCCTAATATAAATGGATTTCAATATCCACCCCCTCCTTTTCATTCCTGCAGTCCCTGCCCTAAGTCAGGCTTTTGCAGATTATATTTGAATACTGCAGTGACATCCTGCCTGGTTTCTTTCTTTCAGCCTTATCTCCTGTTACGTGCCACTGGAATATAAGCTCCATGTGTTTAAAGATGTTTTTCTTTTTTCTTTTCTTTTTCAAGATAGGTTGTCACTGTCACCTAGGCTGGAGTGCAGTGGCATGATCATTGCTCACTGCAGCCTCAAACTCCTGAACTCAAGTGATCTTACTGCCTCAGCCTCCTGAGAAGCTGGGACTACAGGCGCATGCCACCACATCTGGCTACTTTTTGTTTTTGTGGCCGTGGCTACTTTTTGTTTTTGTGGAGACAGGTTCTCGCTATGTTGCCCAGGCTGGTCTCAAACTCCTGGGCTCAAGCGATCTGCCCTCCTTAACCTCGCAAGGTGCTGGGACTTCAGGCATGAGCCACTGGGCCTGATCCTCTGTTTTCATCATTCTGTCTCTCTCTTTTTTTTTTTTGAGACAGTCTCACTCTGTCTCCCAGGCTGGAGTGCAGTGGCGTGATCTCGACTTACTGCAAGCTCTGACTCCCGGGTTCACACCCTTCTCCTGCCTCAGCCTCCTGAGTAGCTGGGACTACAGGTGCCTGCCACTACGCCTGGCTAATTTTTTGTATTTTTAGTGGAGACGGGGTTTCACTATGCTAGCCAGTATAGTCTCGATCTCCTGACCTCGTGATCCGCCTGCCTCGGCCTCCCAAAGTGCTGGGATTACAGGTGTGAGCCACCGTGCTCAGCCTCATTCTGTCTCTTGACACCTGAAATGGTGCCTTGTGCATAGTAAATATGTGTTGTTTAAAGAATGACGATGTCCTGCGTTTCTTCCATTGTGTGAGGATCGCTGAAGCAAAACCTGCCCTTTGTTTCTGCATGTTCATGTGATAGTAACTGTTGCAATCCTTAGCTCAGCATCCTGCTCATATTTTGAAGGACAATTTAAACTCTACTTCATTAAAAACAGTAGAAAAACCTTTCTGAGACCAGGCGTGGTGTCCCACACCTGTAATCCCAGCACTCTGGAAGGCCAAGGCGGGCGGATCCCCAGAGGTCGGGAGTTCCAGACCAGCCTGGCCAACATGGTGAAACCCTTCTCTACTAAAAGTTCAAAAAATTAGCTGGATGTGGTGACACATGCCTGTAATCACAGCTATTTGGAGACTGAGGAAGGAGAATTGCTTGAACCCGGGACGGGGAGGTTGCAGAAGCCAAGAGTGTGCCACTGTACTCCAGCCTGTGTAACAGAGTGAGTGAGACTCCATCTCAAAAAAAAAAGTTTATTCCTGGTTTAAACCAATGTGAAAACATGAGAGAATCTATGGAAAGTATAAGTCTATCCTTAATTTACATGCGATAAAGGTTATAAAAGATTGAAAGAAAAGCATTATACATCCAATGGATACTAATAGGAGCTTGAATTATGTTTTTGGTGTTTTTTTTGAGACAGAATCTCACAAGTTTCAGTAAAATTTTTTTGTTCATCCAACTGAATAGTCACCTACTTTTCCTGAAATGTTCTTAAAACCTGGCAGTAGGCCGGGTGTGGTGGCTCATGCCTGTAATCCCAGCACTTCGGGAGGCTGAGGTGGTTGGATCACTTGAGGTCAGGAGTTCGAGACCAAACTGGCCAACATGGCGAAACCCCGTCTCTACTAAAAATACAAAAATTAGTTGAGCATGATGGCGGGTGCCTGTAATCCCAGCTACTTGGGAGGCTGAGGCAGGAGAATCGCTTGAAGCTGCGGGGGCGGAGGTTGCAGTGAGCCGAGATCATACCACTGCACTGCAGCCTGGGTGAAAGTGCAAGGCCCTGTCTCAAAAAAAAAAAAAAATACCTGGCAGTAAGGATTATCGGACAATTTTTCTTAATTCCCTTTTATAGCACTTATTTGATATTCTGAGGGTGAGCTAATGTGTATGTGTTTCTTTTCATTTTAGAAGCTGAAATCGTTTTTTAAAGAGTATGGACAAATAGAATCTGTACGATTTCGTTCTCTGGTATGTTTCATTCCCCCATAAAATTACATAATACTAAAATGTGTTGCATTTAAATCAGATTAACTTCTTGCTATTAGTGAGATGGTGGAGCACTTTAACCTTTTGAATCAATAGGTTCAAATTTAACCCAAGAAAAGAGTTGCTCTTATTATCTACTGCTGACTCTTGAACTATTTAATGTAGTGAGTTTACTTAATAAAATGATACTCTTGCTATGAAAGCCTGCAATATACTTTGTAGGGTGGATGGGTGAGTTATTTACTGTGTCAACAGAATAGGCTGAAAAGTTAATACTGGTTATCGTGCTGGAATCCTAGGCATTCTCTTCTTATGTCTCATCATATGCATTTAGTATGGGAGGTGGGTGTGATTGCTGCAAACAGTCCTTGGTCTCTGAGCACAGACAGATCAAGTGTTTAAGTCAATTTAATATTAAAACTTTTTATAGAAGTGAGTTGGATTTTACCAGCTCAGCACTCTGGACCAGTTAT
Organism: Theropithecus gelada; assembly: GCF_003255815.1. Classification (NCBI taxonomy): domain Eukaryota; kingdom Metazoa; phylum Chordata; class Mammalia; order Primates; family Cercopithecidae; genus Theropithecus; species Theropithecus gelada. The sequence goes on along the minus strand of NC_037668.1, from coordinate 208,919,417 downwards.
AGCCACATTCTTTAGAGCAGGAAATAAGTATCATTTATATTTGGTTTTCCCATACATGATTTTTTTTTTTAAACTGCATAGGCATAGTTGACGTACCATAGTGTACGTTTTTGGACACTATTGCATAATTAATGTATATTAGAAAATAGGAAATGTTTATTCTGTTTTTGTTTTTTGTTTGTTTGTTTGTTTTTTTGAGACAGAGTCTTACTGTGTGTCACCCAGGCTGAAGTTCAGTGGTGGGATCTCAGCTCACTGCACCCTTTGCCTCCTGGGTTCAAGTAGTTCTCATGCCTCAGCCTCCCAGGTATCTGGGATTACAGGCGTGGGCTACCACGCCCGGCTAATTTTTGTGTTTTTAGTCGAGACAGGGTTTCACCATGTTATCCAGGCTGGTCTCAAACTCCTGACCTCAGGTAATTTGCCTGCCTCATCCTCCCAAAGTGCTGGGATTACAGGCATGAGCCCCTGTGCCCAGCCTTTTTCATGTTTCTAATTGCTCTTTCTCATGTGATTAGAGTTTCTCAACCTCCATACAGTTGACATTTTGGAGTGGATAATTCTTTGTTGTTGGAGGCTGCCCTTTGTATTATAGGATGTTTAGTAACATACATGGTCTTTACCCACTAGATGCTGGTAGCGCCCCCTGCACCTCAGTGTAACAATGGAAAATATCTTCAGGAATTGTCAAATGTTAGAGGAGGCACAACTGCCCACTTCTATAGAAGTAGACATTACCCAAAGTTTTGACAGTGCCCATAATTTCTGTCAGGGTATCTCTTTCCCACTCTCATCACATATCTTTTGTCTGCCCTTCTGAGTTCCATTTCCCCGTATTAGACCTTTGGCTAATGCATTGTTTGTGGGTGTCTTGTCATACCCTGATTTCAGTATATCTGCTTACTTCCATCCATTCTCACCCCAACCCTATGCTGCCTACTGATTTTTCTGTGGTATTTAGTGGCACCCAGGCTGCAGGTTTTGTGGTTGCCTTTGACTCTGCATTGGCTCACCCATGCTAGTGTTTGCCATTCCTGTCCGTTTTTCAACTGTGATTTCTTCCTAATATGAGTCATTCCTTTCTTTTTCCCTTGTCCTACCTAAGTTATCATTACCTCCTGTCAGAATAGTTGGAGAGGCCTATTATAGTTCCTACCTTCAGTCTTCCTCTAATTTGTCCAACAAAACACTGTCAACTCAGTCTTCCTGAAGCTCTTCTTCCCGGAACCCTTGCTGCTTTCCCTGCCTTGCATTAATGAAACGCCCTTCCCCCCGGCTCCCTCCCTGTCCCCCACCAGCCGCCACACACACACCCCTCACTGGGCCTGCTGTTGCCTTCTCCCCTTTGGGGAGCCTGCCTTGATTCTCCCCAGTCTCTAGGCTACCAGTGTGTCCCTGCTATGCATTTTACTGCACCTATCCCTCATTATAGTACTTAGTACCCTCTACTGAAATTGTTATTTGCCGCCTCCACCAGACTATAAGCTGTGATTACAAATACTCTGTTTGTCTTTCTTCTTGTTGGGTTACCAGCACCTGTACATTGTGTTAATTATTCTCACTGTCAGTGAAATACATCCTTAATTCTTAGCCTGACAGTTCTCCAGTGTGGCCCCGCCCATCCTGTGTTCCTCTGCACATGGGTTTTCTCTCCTTTGTCCCTTTGCTGGTCTATTTGTTTTGCCTGGAATCCTTCCTTAAGGTACCTTTTTTGCCTATGAAAGTATTTTTCAGTATGCGGCTAAAATGTCCCTTCTTCAAAGCTTTTCTGATACTTTATATCATTAAATGATGTTTTTTCCTCCGCATTATTCTTGTACTTTATTGCCTTATGTTATACTTATTTATTAATATCTTCAATGGCAGGTGTAGGCCGGGTGCAGTGGCTGATGCCTGTAACCCAGCATTTTGGGAGGCCAAGGCAGATCACTTGAGTTCAGAAGTTCGAGACCAGCCTGGCCAACATGGCAAAACCCCGTTTCTACTAAAAATACAAAAACTAGCCGGGCATGGTGGCGGGGGCCTGTAATCCCAGATATTTGGGAGGCTGAGGTGGGAGAATCGCTTGAACCTGGGAGGCGGAGGTTATAGTGAGCCAAGATTGTGCCACTGCACTCCAGCCTGGGCGACAAAGTGAGATTCTGTTTCAAACACAAACAAAAAAATACAAAACCAAACAAATAATGGGATATAGACCCTGTACAGAAGGCACCCAATAAATATGTTTTGATGATGTCATTCACATGTTGATTATTCATTTAGACATTTCTACATCTTGACTGTTTTTTTGAGGTTTGAGAGTTTGACTATATTAGCAGTTTTAGCAAGATAAACTGCAAATAGAAGAAATAGTTAAAATTTCTTGGTTTTACTATGTAAACTATCAGGTTACTGAGAAAGAAAATAGGTTTTCCAGAAAAGATTTATAATAACTGCCCTACATGGCATTTACGTTCTACATGCTCCTAGATTGTGAACTTGCAGGATTGGTATCTTTTCACCTTGATCTTCTCAGTACCTGGTTGTATTTGGCAGGTCATCGACAGCTGTAGTTGTTGACGTGTATTTCTGCCTCTTCCGTGAAGTTTTCCTTACCTACCCCATCCACTCTTAAAGGAGACTATATGTGAACCTGAATATAAAGGGGATTCCCATACCTGCACAATGAAAGACACCATGGATTTTTTTGCCTGTTAAAATATATAAACTCTTAGAGATACAGGTGATATGTCTTTTTATGTTATTCATCAGTTTAGTTAGACATATTTAAAAATTAGAATACACGATAAAATGTTACTTTATACACCTTTCTTTTTCCTTAACATTTTTCTTTCTTTTTTTTTTTCGAGACAGAGTCTTGCTCTGTCGCCTAGGCTGGAGTGCAGTGGCGCAATCTCGGCTCACTGCAAGCTCCGCCTCCTGGGTTCACGCCATTCTTCTGCCTCAGCCTCCTGAGTAGCTGGAACTACAGGCGCCCGCCACCTCTCCTGGCTAATTTTTTGTATTTTTAGTAGAGATGGGATTTCACCGTGTTAGCCAGGATGGTCTCAATCTCCTGACCTTATGATCCACCCGCCTCGGCCTCCCAAAGTACTGGGATTACAGGCATGAGCCACCGTACGCGGCCTTTTCCTTACATTTTTCATGTGTCTTTCATCGTCGGTGTCTCTTCCTGGTGTCCTCTCTGTTGGAGTCATCTGATGCAATTTGAGAGCCCAGAATCTTAACTTCTGTCTGGGTTTTTGAGCCTTTTAAATCTGAGCATGATGGTTTCGTTGGAAAAGCTTATCCTAAGCCACAAGCTTCATTTCATATAGCATTAGGATGATTGGCCAGGCACAGTGACTCATGCTTGTAATCCTAGCACTTTGGGAGGCCGAGGCGGACGGATCATGAGGTCAGGAGATCGAGACTATCCTGGCTAACATGGTGAAAGCCTATCTCTACTAAAAATACAAAAAATTAGCCGGGCGTGGTGGTGGGCACCTGTAGTACCAGCTACTCGGGAGGGTGAGGCAGGAGAATGGTGTGAACTCGGGAGGCAGAACTTGCAATGAGCCGAGATCATGCCATTGCACTCCAGTCTGAGCGACAGTGTGAGACTCCGTCTCAAAAAAACAGAAAAAAAGAAATACATTAGGATGATTGTTTTTGATTTGTTTATTTCCCTGGAATGTTTTTGATCACAGTGTACTGGAGTTGGATATTTAGACTTCACTTAAAATATTAATTTGAGGTAATATTTCAAATACTGTCTTTAATACTTTTTCTTTCTCTTAAAAGATTCCAGCAGAGGGAACTCTATCCAAAAAGCTGGCAGCAATAAAGTAAGTCTATAATTAGAGGAAGGGAATCACCTTAAACTTTCTTCCTTTGTGACTAAAAAGTGAGACCATTTCTTAACAGTTTCATATATTTTATTAATATAGTTGGATAATAGAGCATGCTTGACTATTTGCTTCTGTATTTTAGAGCCTTTAAATTTGTCACATGTTTTTCTTTAAGCCATAATGTAAATTATAGAGTCGTAGAAAATATTACTGGAAATTGAGCCATGGAAATTTTACGAATGTTTTTAGTGTTTGGAAGCGACTGTAAAGCTTCATGCCTGAATTTTCTCATACGGATTACAAATGCCTTATTTCCTGTGTTTTTCCGGAGAGAATTCACGTTTGCTTGCGCTGGTCACCTGGGTATACTGCCGGCCGGTGACCACTTGACATTCTCTGTCTGAGGGTTTTGGACCATCCTGGTAATGGCTTGTTTCCAGTGCTCGGGATTTTTTTGTTTCCCACTCAGTGCCAAGAATGAAACATACAAGTCTCCTTGTTCGCCCTTCCATATGGAAGGCTTATTTTTCACTTACCTTCAGCTTTATGCTGGTTTCCTATTAGTCTCATATCTTGGGTGTTTTTCTGTATTAATGATACGTGAAATGATGAAGTTTATGATCAGAGATTTCTTTATATTAGATAAAATATAATGTACTTTAGAAACATTTCTGGGAATCCTGTTCTATCAAACTTTTGTATGACAACAGTCCCTTTGGACATCTTGGTGACTCCATTTCAATGTTCAGTCTTCATTTGGAGTTATTTCGCCAACCAGGTCTTCGCCAGTTTTTCCTCATAACCATCACAGCGCCAGGTGTATAGTTAAGATTTGATGAATGTATAGGTTCCCACAGTGTTTGTGGAGGTAACCAAAGATGCAGATCCTGCCAGATACCAGGCATTGTTCAGTGCTGTGGATACTAAAAGCTTTAGTAAGATACAACCCTTCTTTTTGAGTCATACTTTTATTTCTGTATGAGGTTGAAACCCAGGAGCCTAAATTTGAACAGAAACAGAGGTTCTGATAGGTGTATGTACAAGTACTACTAAGGAGTTTAGCGGGGTATGTTAGAAAATTGGAATTTTCACACCATACCGTCAGCTTCTCCTCCAGCCCCATCTCATTGTTTCTTTGTTTGTTTGTTTTGTTTTGTTTTGTTTTGTTTTAACATACAAGCTCTTGCTCTGTCACCCAGACTGGAGTGCAGTGGCAAGATCTTGGCTCACTGCAGCCTTAAACTTTTGGGCTCAAGTGATGCTCCCATCTCAGCATCCCCAGTAGCTGGGACTACAGATGTGCACACCACCCTGGCTATTTTATTTTATTTTATTTATTTGTTTTATTTTATTTTATTTTAATTTAATTTAATTAATTTATTTTATTTTATTATTTTATTTTATGACACAGAGTCTCACTATGTTTTTCAGGCTAGTCTTGAACCCCTGGCTTCAAGCAGTCCTTCTGCCTCAGCCTTCTAAAGCAGTGGGATTACGAGCATGAGCCACTGCCTTTTTGTTGTTGTTTTTAATTCTAAATGTAATGATGGCTGGATGTGGTGGCTCACAACTGTAATCCCAGCACTTTGGGAGGCCGAGGTGGGCGGATCATGTGAGGCCAGGAGTTTGAGACCAGCCTAGCCAACATGGCAAAACACTGTCCCTACTAAAAATAGAAAAATTAGCAGGGTGTGGTGGCTTATGCCTGTAGTCCCAGCTACTTGGGAGGCTGAGGCAAGAGAATTACTTGAACCCAGGAGACGAAGGTTGCAGTGAGCCCAGATTGTGCCATTGCACTCCACCCTTGGCAACAAAGCGAGACTCTGTCTCAAAGTAAATAAATAAAAAAAATTTAATTATATACCTTTTCTCTAGTCAACCAATTCCCTACCCTAGGCAAGTGTTTTTAGTTTCTTATGTAAGCTTCTACAGATATCTTAGCATTTAAAAACTGATACGCATACATGTTCTTCTTTCCACATAAAACATTTTAACTCACTGGTATTCAACATATACACTACTCCACACTTTCCTTTTTCTACTTGGTACAACTTGGAGATCTGTTTATATTGGTGTGAAAGTGATTATTTTTATAGCATTTTTTAAAAACGCCATTTTTCTTAGAGTATTCTGTAGGTGTACCTTAATTTATTTTATCAAATCTCCCACTGATGGACGTAAAGTTTTTTCCCAGTCTCATGGCCATTACAAATAATGCTAGAGGCCGGGTGCGGTGGCTCATGCCTGTAATCTCAGCACTGTTAGAGGCCAAGGCAGGCAGATCACTTGAGCCCAGCACCTCCCTGGGCAAAATGGCAAAACCCCATCTCTACAAAAAATTAACTGGGCATGATGCTGTGCACTGTAGTCCCAGCTACTTGGGAATCAGATGAAGGAATACCTGAGCTCAGGAGGTGGAGCTGTGATTGCGTCACTGGCACTCCAGCCTGGGTGACAGAGTGAGACCCTGTCTTCAAAAAATAAAATAAAATAAATAACCTTGCTGTAATATTTTAGCTGGTCATGGAGGCACGACTCTGTAGTCCCAGCTACTTAGGAAGCTGACGTGGGATGATGACTTGAGCCCAGGAGCTTGAGGCTGCAGTGAACTGTGATCACACCACTGCACTGTAGCCTGAGCAACCAGCAAGACCCGCTCTCTCAAAACAAAACAGATAATGTCGGAGTAAATGAGTGACCTTGTACTCAGGTAATTTTGTACATGAGCTAACTTATATGTAGGATAAACTTCTAGCAGTGGCATTGCTCAGTCAGAAGGGCATTTGCATTCATAATTTTGACTACTGTCTCGTAGAGATTGCAACCTATTTATGTTCCCACATCTTTACCAACAGTAACGTTTTTTACTTTACAAAAACGGTATGTTGGCCAGGGAAGATGGCTCGTGCCTGTAATCCCAGCACCTTTGGGATGCTGAGGTGGGTGGATTGCTTGAGCCTAGGAGTTTGAGACCAGCCTGGGCAACATGGCGAGACCCCATCTCTACAAATAAATACAAAAATTAGCTGGGCAAGGTGGTGCACGCCTGTAGTCCAGCTACTCTAGGGGCTGAGGTGGGAGGATCACTTGAGCCCAGAGGGTGGAGGCTGCAGTGAACCATGATTGCACTACTACCCTCCAGCCTGGATGACAGAGTGAGACCCTATCTCAAAAAAAAAAGTACGTTTTTGAGCTTTGTGATTGTTGGAAACCTGATAGTTGAGTGTGGTATTTCTAATTTGAATTTCTCTTATGAGTGAGCATCTTGTCATGTAATTTAAGAGTCATTTGTGCTTTGTTTTATTTGCATTACTAATCTTACTGATCTGTGGGATGTTCATGAAATCAGCCTTTTGTGACATGAATTGTAAATATTTTTTCTCTATTTGTCATTTGCTATTTATTTATTTAATTTATTTTTTGAGATGGAGTTTTGCTTTTGTTGCCCAGGCTGAAGTGCAATGGTATGATCTCAGCTCACTGCAACCTCTGGTTCCCTGGTTCAAATGATTCTCCTGCTTCAGCCTCCTGAGTAGCTGGGATTACAGGCATGTGCCACTACGCCTGGCTAATTTTGTATTTTTAGTAGAGACGGGGCTTCCCCATGTTGGTCAGGCTGGTCGCGAACTCGCGACCTCAGGTTATCTGCCCCCCTCAGCCTCCAGAAGTGCTGGGATTACAGGCATGAGCCACCGTGCCCGGCCCTTTTTTTATTTTTAAGAGATAGAGTCTTGCTTTGTTCTCCAGCAGGAGTGCAGTGACTCAATCATAGTCCACTATAGCCTGGAATTCCCTTTGCTCAAGTAATCATTCTGCCTCAGCCTCCCGAGTAGCTGGGACTACAGGTGCACACCACCACACCCCAGCTCGTTGGCTTTTTGACTTGGCTTATGGGAAATTTTGCCATGTAAAACTTTTTTCCTTTTTCTTATAGCCAAAATGTTTAAAACTTTTTTTTTTTTTGGTTTATTAAGGCTACTTCCAGTAAACTACACATATATGACATGTACAGTTTTATGATTTTAACATATGTAGGCAGTCTTGAAATCACTGCCATAGTCCCAATACTGAACGCTTTATCTCCTTGAGTTTCTTCCTAACCCTCTGCAATATGTCACTCCACCTCTGTCCTCAGGTAGCCACTCACTTACTTTCTGTCTCTGTTGTTAGTTTGCCTTTTCCAGAATTTTATGTAAGTAGAGTCATCATACAGGGTGTACTCTCGTCTAACTTGCTCAGCATAATGATTTTGAGGTTTGTTTTTTTGTGGGGGAGGGTTGGTGGAGGGGAACAGTGTCTTGTGCTGTTGCCCAAGCTGGAGTCCAGTGGCAGATTATGGCTCACGGCAGCCTTGATCACCTGGGCTCAAGCAGTCCTCCTGCCTCAGCCTCCTAAATACCTGGGACTACAGGTGCTCACCACCACACCCGGCTGATTTTTTAAAAGTTTTTAGTAGAGCCAAGGTGTCACTATTGCCCAGACTGGTCCTGAACTCCTGAGCTCAAGCAGCTCTCCTGCCTTTGCCTCCCAAAGTGTTGCAATTATAGGCTTGAGCCACCGTGCCCGTCTGAGATTTGTTCTTATTATTGCAATGCATTGGTAATTAATTCGTTTTTATTGCTCAGTAGTATTCCATTGTATGACAGTACCATTTGTTTATCTATTCACCTGTCTATTGTGTTGTGTTGTATTGTATTTATTGTGATGTATCATATTGTATTGTGATGGAGTCTTGCTCTGTCGCCCAGGCTGGAGTGAGTGGCACCATCTTGGCTAACTGCAACCTCCACCTCCCAGGGTCAAGTGATTTTCATGCCTCAGCCTCCCGAGCAGCTGGGATTACAGACACATATCCACCATGCCCGGCTAATTTTTTCATACTTTTAGTTGAGATGAGGTTTTGCCATGTTGGCCAGGCTGGTCTAAAACTCCTGACCTCAGGTGATCTGCCCACCTCGGACTGCCAAAGTGCTGGGATTATAGGAGTGAGCCACTGCACCCGGCCCCATTCACCAGTTTATGAACATTCAGGTTATTTCAGCCTTTGGCTGTTATACATAAAAATGCTAAAAAGATTTGGGTACGGATCATTTCTCTTGAGAAACTGCCTGGTGGGATTGCCAGATCTTATGGTATATTTTAACTTTCTAAGAAACTGCAAAATTGTTTTCCAAAGTGCTTGTACCATTTCACATTCCTACCAGCTATAGATGAGAATATCAGTTGCTTCACATCCTCACCAGCACTTGGCATCGTCATTTAATTTTAGCCATTCTAAAGGTTTGCCAACCACAGTGACTACAGATGTTAAGCATCTTATGTGCTTACTATTTGTATCTATTCTTTGGTGAAATGTTGGTACAAAAATTTTCCCCATTTTTTAGTGACCTTTAAATTATTTTTATACAATTGTAAGGAGTTATTTATATATTGTAGATATAACACCTTTTCCTGCTATGTGTGTTTCAGATATTTTGCTCCAGTTTGTGGCTGGCTTTTTTAGAGGTGTCCCTCTCTGTCGCTAGGCTGGAGTGCAGTGGTGCGATCCCAGCTCACTGCAACCTCCGCCTCCTGGGTTCAAGTGATTCTCCTGCCTCAGCCTCCCAAGTACCTGGGATTACAAGCGTGTGCCACCACACCTGGCGAATTTTTGTATTTTTAGTAGAGACTGGGTTTCACCATATTGGCCAGGCTGGTTTCGAACTCCTGACCTCAGATGATCCACCCACCTCAGCCTCCCAAAGTGCTAGGATTACAAGCATGAGCCACCGCGCCCGCCCAGAGGTGTCTCTTAGAGATTGGAAGTTGTAGGTTTTATCAAAGATCTCATTTAGAGAGTGCTGTTGTTGGCCAGGCACAGTGGCTCACACCTGTAATTCATTACTTTGGGAGGCCAAGGCTGGTGAATCACCTGAGGTCAGGATTTCAAGACCAGCTTGGCCAGTATGGTGAAACCCTGTCTCTACTAAAAATACAAAAATTCGCCGGGTGTGGTGGCAGGCATCTGTAATCCCAGCTACTCGGGAGGCTGAGGCAGGAGAATCGCTTGAACCCGGGAGTTAGAGGTTGCAGTGAGCCGAGATCGTGCCATTGCCCTCGAACCTGGATTACAAGAGTGAAACTCCATCTCAAAATAAAGAGTGCTGTTGTTTGTCATTTGCTTGGTAGTCTGGTGGGAGTGGGCGCAGCAGGGTCTCTGCTGTCTTGTCTTAGTGTTTCTGTGTCTCAGGAGTGCACCTGATCAGGGCATTTTTCCTGGGGCAGCCAAGCTGTGCCAGATGCCTTGTACCTTTAGTGGGGATTGTGCAGAGGATGTTTCCCACCTCTCCCCTGGTAGCTGGACTCCTCCCTTCCTCCGGCTGTAGGGGTCTTCTCTGTGCCCTGGAGTGACAGGGTTTGCTATCCCTCCCCTAGCAGCTTAGCCTTCTCCTCTATCAAGAGAAGAATCCAGGTGGGGCTTTGTGCCTTTCCCACACTTTGGCCGTTCCGTCCTCCAGGCCTGCAGCACCCATGGCTGCGATGTCAGCCTTTCCCACAGAGTGGAGGTCATTGGGGCAGATCCTGAGGATGGTGGCACACTCCTGCGCCAGCAGCCTCCAGGACTTTGTTTCAGGCCCAGCCCACACTGAACTCTAGTGTTTTAGTGAGATCATGGTGGGAATCTTTCCTGCTTGTCTGGTGTCCAGCATTTTGCCCCTGTGCTCAGCCATCATAGAGCCAGTAGAGCCAGTGCTTCCTCTGTCTCTTGTTGGAGGGAGCAGGCGTGTCCTTAGCTTCTAGCTGCTGGCTTTCCCTAAGACTTCAGCTCTCTGATGGCTGCAACAAAAGTTATGACGCTGTGGGTTATCTGGTTTCTTCTTAACTGGTAAGGGCAGGAGTGATGCACTTTCTGGCTTTTTACATTCTAGGTGGAAGTGGAACTCCAGCATTTGTTCCTGGGGGTGCACTAGGATGTGTTGGATTTGGATGTTGTCAGCAGCTGTGTGTTGTGTGAAAGAGCAGGGCTCTAGAGTCAGCTAGACTTGGTTTCAGTCCTAGGCCAGCCACTTGTTGCTGTTTCATCACAGTCACGTACCTCTTTCAGTCTCAGCTTCCTTACTCATAAAATCAGAAAAAAAAAACACCTGTTGGNAAAAAAAAAAAAAAAAAAAATTCATTGCCATCGGAGGATCTGCCACAAACAAAGACTCAAGAGACCTAGGGTTCAATCCTGTTTACCTTTCAAGGTCAGCCGCCCTCCCTGGACTCTTTAATTGAGAAATGAATGAACTGGATCAGCTGGTGACCCCAACATTCCCGCATGACTGGGCAAAACACCCGTCACACGGTGGGAACGGAGAATTCTCACTAACGCCCGTTTCACAGTGTCTTTTGCGTCAGAAAGGTTTGCAGAAATTTTTCTTCCCAGATCACATAATTTCTCACAGATCCTGAGGGTTTCACACTCAATTCTTTTTCCTGCATTGACAGCCGGAGGAAGCACATCTGCGCAAGGCCGGTGCAATCCTGAGCTTGGGTCTCGGTTGCCAGAGCAACCAGCAGCTGCGGTGTGCAGGGCCGGCCCGCAAGCCGCGTATTTGCCCTGCAGGGAGACCTGCTGACAGATGCTGTGGCCGCTGGGGAAAAGAAAATGTTGAGCCGGTGACCCCTTCTCACCCACTCCCAAGACTTGAAGTTTACAAAGTAGCTACAGGGGATTGTCCCCAAAAGTGAGAGGGAGAGGGGACCTTTTGGCCTTACTTATGTCTGGGACATTTTCTTTCCTAGATTTTGTCCTATTTACACCTTTTTTATTGCCAGCATTTTTCTGGAAAAGCCAGAGAGGAGAATAATTTGACTGTGGGAAGGAAATGATTTGCAAACCTTCCTGTAGAATCTGTCCAGTCTCTCCTTGGTGTTACTCTTGTAGTCTGATCGTGTTTTCATGTGGAGTTTTATGGTCTATTGAGTATCTCTCCTTTTTACTACAGGAACGTGTGCCAGTGGGCAGCACCCTGGGGAGGGCTGGTTAAAATGCAGATTCCAGGCCGGGCGTGGAGGCTCACGCCTATAATCCCAGCACTTTGGGAGGCTGAGGTGGGCAGATCACCGGAAATCAGCAGTTCGAGACCAGCCTGGCCAAGATGGTGAAACCCCATCTCTACCAAAAATACAAAAATTAGCTGGGCATGGTAGTATACGCCTGTAATCCCAGCTACTTGGGAGGCTGGGGCAGGAGAATTGCTTGAACCCGGAAGTGGGAGGCTGCAATGAGCCGAGATCGCACCACTGTACTCCATCCTGGGCCTCAGAGCAAAACCCCCGAAATATGCAGATTCCAGGGCTCGGTCTCAGCATTTCTGAGACAATCTGGTGGAAGTGAGTCCATAAATCTGCATTTTTAATAAACAGGAGGTCATCTGATTTTTTTTTTTTTTTTTTTTAAGATGGAGTCTCTCTCTGTTGCCCAGGCTGGAGTACAGTTTTGTGATCTTGGCTCACTGCAACCTCCGCCTCCCGGGTTCAAGCAATCCTCCCACTTCAGCCTCCTGAGCAGCTGGGATTACAGGCATGCGACACCACACCTGCCTAATTTTTGTATTTTTAGTAGAGATGGGGTTTTGACATGTTGGCCAGGCTGGTCTCGGATTCCTGACTTCAGGTGATCCACCTGCCTTGGCCTCCCACAGTGTTGGGAGTACAGATGGGAGCCGCCGTGCCCAACCACTCATCTGATTTAGTTGGACCCGAGAACAAAGTTTAAAATCAGGTTAAGAACTGGGTATATATTGGCCAGTAACCTTAGTATTTTAGGAGGCCAAGGTGAGAGGATTGCTTGAGGCCAGGGGTTTGAGATCAGCCTGTGCAACATAGAGAGACCTCATCTCTCTAAAAAATTAAAGTAATTAGCCAGGTTTGTAACCCGTAGTCCCAGCTACTTGGGAGGCTGAGACCAGAGGATCACTTGGGCCCAGGAGTTCCAGGCTGCTGTGAGCTAGGATTGCGCCACTGCACTCCAGCCTGGGTGACAGAGCAAGACTCTGTCTTAAAAGAAAACAAAAACAAAACAAAAACACAAACTGATGGAAAATGAAAGGAGAATGACACTAATATTGTTCAGGCCACCAAGCCTGCCTGTCCACGCCTGCAGCTGGGTGCCTCCCTGGGCACATGTTGCTTGCCTGTCCGAAGTCCTTCTCCCCGACTTTGGGAATAGCAGCCTGATTTAGTTTTGGAGAGCCATCCATTCAGCCCTCACTCCATGTGGAGCCAGTGGTGGGATGAAAATCACTGTGCCTGCAACCCACCCAAGCCAACTCCTCTGTCTCAGAGGTCACTCCTTCTCTTTTCTCCCCCTTTCCTCCCCCTCTCCCTCTCTTTTTCCTTCCCTTCTCTTTTTTTTTTTTTTTTTTTTTTTTGAGACGGAGTCTGCTCTGTGGCCCAGGCTGGAGTGCAGTGGCGCCAACTCGGCTCACTACAAGCTCCGCCTCCTGGGTTCATGCCATTCTCCTGCCTCAGCCTCCCGAGTAGCTGGGACTACAGGCGCCCGCCACCTCGCCCGGCTGGTTTTTTGTACTTTTAGTAGAGACGGGGTTTCACCGTGTTAGCCAGGATGGTCTCGATCTCCTGACCTTGTGATCCGCCCGTCTCGGCCTCCCAAAGTGCTGGGATTACAGGCGTGAGCCACCGCGCCCGGCTTTCCTTCCCTTCTCTTTCCCTCCCTCCCTGCCTTCCTTGCCTCCTGCCTCCTTCCTCCCTAGAGTTTGGGTCCACCTCTGTTGAGTGTCACCAGAGAGCTCTGATCCCACAGGTGCACAGTCCGTGGGGCTCTGTGTCTCGCTGACGTGGGCTGTCCGTCTCCCAAGTGAGGATCATCGCGCGGCCTTAATTCTTTCAGTCGTTCATTGGAGAATACGGTCTCTGATCTCATAAGAATTTACCCAGGACATATTGAGACTCTGCCTCTAAAAAACAAACAACCAACAAATAAAACCCCCAAAAAGTAGAAATTGGCAGAGGTAGAAATAAGAAGTCTATTGAAAAACAACAGCAACAACAAAAACAGGCCAGGTGTGATGACTCACGCTTGTAATCCCAGTACTTTGGGAAGTGAAGGTGGGAGGATCCCTTGGGACCAGGAGTTCAAGACCAGCCTGGACAACATTGTGAGACCCCCCCATCTCTACAAAAAAAAAATTTTTTTTTTTTTTTAGATGAAGTCTTGCTCTTGTCTCAGGCTGGAGTGGAATGGTATGATCTCGGCTCATTGCAACCTCCGCTTCCTGGGTCAAGCAATTCTCCTGCCTCAGCCTCCCGAGTAGCTGGGATTACAGGAGCATGCTACCACGCCTGGCAAATTTTTTTTTTTTTTTTAGACGGAGTCTCGCTCTGCCACCCAGGCTAGAGTGCAGTGGCCGGATCTCGGCTCACTGCAAGCTCCGCCTCCCGGGTTCATGCCATTCTCCTGCCTCAGCTTCCCAAGTAGCTGGGACTACAGGCGCCCGCCACGTCGCCGGCTAGTTTTTTGTATTTTTTAGTAGAGACGGGGTTTCACCGTGTTAGCCAGGATGGTCTCGATCTCCTGACCTCGTGATCCGCCCGTCTCGGCCTCCCAAAGTGCTGGGATTACAGGCTTGAGCCACCGTGCCCGGCCTTTTTTTTTCTTTTTTTTGAGATGGAGTCTCGCTCTGTCGCCCAGGCTGGAGTGCAGTGGCTTGATCTCGGCTCACAGCAAGCTCCGCCTCCCAGGTTCACGCCATTCTCCTGCCTCAGCCTCCCGAGTAGCTGGGACTACAGGTGCCTGCCACCTCACCCGGCTAGTTTTTTGTATTTTTTAGTAGAGACGGGGTTTCACTGTGTTAGCCAGGATGGTCTCGATCTCCTGACCTCGTGATCCTCCCGTCTCGGCCTCTCAAAGTGCTGGGATTACAGGCTTGAGCCACCGTGCCCAGCCAAATGTTTTGTATTTTTAGTAGAGATGGGGTTTCACCATGTGGGCAAGGCTGGTCTTGAACTCCTGACCTCAGATGATCCACCTGCCTTGGCCTCCCAAAATGTTGGGATTCTACCGGTGTGAGCCCCTGCGCCCTGCCAAAAAATTTAAAAAAAACTTTTAGCCGGGCATGGTGGCATGTGACTGTAGTCCCAGCTACTGGAGAGACGAGCAGGAGGATGGCTTGAGCCGCGAGTTTGAGGTTACAGTGAGCTAGGATTGCATAACCTGGGCAACAAAGTGAGATCCTGCCTCAGAAAACAACAACGAACCGCCAGAAAACAAAAACCCCTTTC
Source organism: Theropithecus gelada (assembly GCF_003255815.1). NCBI lineage: Eukaryota > Metazoa > Chordata > Mammalia > Primates > Cercopithecidae > Theropithecus > Theropithecus gelada. Next base: position 208,904,319 of record NC_037668.1, on the reverse strand, counting down.
CTTGGTTCTGCCTATGGAGGCGACATTTATTTCCTACGCTGAATGATGGCTCCCTCAGACCCCTCATGGAGCCTGAGAGCATCCAAAAGAGGACCAAGAGCTTCATCCGGCACCAGTTAGACCAGTTCCTGGCCCACTACATCAAGGAGCTGGAAGCGCTGCTGATGCGCAGCGAATCTTACTGTGCAGGGACCGCTTGCCATGCCTCCTCCAAGAACCTCAAAGCTGTTTCAGGAAGAGCAACCGGGCTGCCGTCAGAGTCAGTAATCCCAATGCCGGGCTGCCCGGCCAAGAAAATGAATGGGCAGCCATGTACACATTTTATTTGTGTTTAAATAAAGCCATAAAAGTTGCACACACACAAAAAGGCCAGGTGCGGTAGCTCTTGACTGTACTATAATCCCAGCGCTTTGGGAGGCTGAGGAGGGTGGATCACCTGAGGTCAGGAGTTCGAGACAAGCCTGGCCAACATGGTGAAACCCCCATCTCTACTAAAAATACAGAAATTAGCTGGGCGTGGTGGCACGTGCCTATAGTCCCAGCTGCTCAGGAGGCTGAGGCAGGAGAATCGCTTGAACTTGGAAAGTGGAGGTTGCAGTGAGCCCAGATCGCGTCACTGCACTCCAGCCTGGATGTCAAGAGCGAGACTGCGTCTCAAACAAAAACAAAAACAAAAAAAAGAGTGAAGAGTCTGCTCGGGCTGTCTGGAATTGTAGAAGGGCCCCTCGCCGGGCGCGGTGGCTCACGCCTGGAATCCCAGCACTTTGGGAGGCCGAGGCGGGCGGATCACAAGGTCAGGAGATCGAGATCATCCTGGCGAACACGGTGAAACCCCGTCTCTACTAAAAAAATATAAAAAATTAGCCAGGCGTGGTGGCGGCACCTGTAGTCCCAGCTTCTGGGGAGGCTGAGGCAGGAAAAAAAAAAAGAAGGGCACCTCCACTTTGGAGAGCTTTCTTTCGGCTGCTTTGTCCCTCTCTTGTCTCCTGGGTGGACCAAGGGACAGGCTGCCATGACTTTCTTCCAAGGTAGAAACACCAGCAGGTCACTGCTCATGTTGTGTATTTAGAAACCTTATTTAAAAAACTGGATTGCAAAGTAGAGAGTAGCTCAAAGGATGAAGCCGTTTTTTTCCCCAATGGCTTTTGTGAGTCTATTACCAACAGCCTAATTTTGCTTTAATCAAATGTTTTTATGATGCTAGCGGATGATGTCTAAATACAAATTAAAGGTTTTGTTTTGTTTTCCTGAGAATAGTGGCTTAAAAAATACTAACATGGAAAAATAATGAATGATTTTGCTGACAGCAGTACTGTTTGCAGATCTGTTTGCAGTACTGTTTGCAGATCTGTTTGCAGTACTGTTTGCAGATCTGTTTGCAGTACCGTTTGCAGTTTTATGGTGAAAGAAAATAATTTAGCAGCTAAGGTGAGTTTGTGCCTTGCCTTAGCACGTGGTCACTTACGAACTGTGCAGTGTGGGTCTACACCTAGAACTTTCCCTCAGGACAGAGATTTAACAATTAGATGAAACGCAGGAAGCTTCCTTTAAACAAGCAAATATTTCCAGTTGACAACAGGAATGTAAACACGACTCCAATCAGTGAATATGCTAAAAGCTCTTTCCTGTCTGCGATACGAGCTGTGCTCAGCGGACAGGGCAACGTTTCTCCCTTTGTCTTCTCGCTTACTCATCTCCATTAAATTACTTACCATCAATTCATAGACCGTTAGGGCCGAGCTAATTTTTAAACACTGACTAAAATTCTGCAAAGAGCATATATAGCACAGGTTGGGAGAGTGTCCTCAGAAGTTGGACCTAGAACCATGTCATGGGTAGTATTCTCTGCTTTGCCTTGTGGGGTTGCATGTGGGAAAACATTCTTTTTTGTTTGTTTGTTTTTTGAGATGGAGTCTCACTCTGTCTCCTAGGTTGGAGGAGTGCAGAGGAACGTTCTCCGCTCACTGCAACCTCCACCTCCCAGGTTCAAGCGATTCTCCTGTCTCAGCGTCCCGAGTAGCTAGGATTACAGGTGTGCGCCACCACACCCAGCAAATTTTTGTATTTTTAGTAGAGACGGGGTTTCACCATGTTGGTCAGGCTGGTCTCGAACTCCTGACCTCAGGTGATCTGCCCGCCTCGGCCTCCCAAAGTGCTGAGATTACAGGCGTGAGCCACAGCGCCTGGCCACATGTGGAAAAAACATTCTGATCCAGGAACCTTTGGATTTCTCTGGGAGGAAACAGGTCTCTGCTCCAGCACTTCGCACTCATTATGGGGCTCTTGGGAGAAGGCAAGAGGGAGAGACGGAGGATGCTGGTCTCCATGCAAGTTCACGGCTGCCGGGTACAGTGGCTCACATCTGTAATCCTAGCACTTTGGGAGGCCAAGGTGGGTGGGTTGCCTGAGCTCGGGAGTTCGAGACCAGCCTGGACAACACAGTGAAACCCTGTCTCTACTAAAACGTAAAAAATTAGCTGGGCACTGTGGCATGCGCCTGTAGTCCCAGCTACTTGGTAGGCTGAGGCAGGAGAATTGCTTGAATCCAGGAGGCGGAGGTTGCAGTGAGCTGAGATTGCACCACTGCACTCCAGCCTGGGCAATTGAGCAAGACTCCATCTCCAAAACAAAAACAAAAAAACCCCCCAAAAACAAACAAAATAAAACACAGCTTCTCTGGAACAACAGCTCAAGCTGTGTGTGTGTGATAGTTAACTTTATGTGTCAACTGGGAGGGTGTTTTTGTGTGAGATCAACATCACAGCCAGGCATGGTGGTGCACACCTGTAATCCTAGCTACTTGAGAGGCTGAAGTGGGAGGATTGCTTGAGGCCAAGAGTTTGAGGCTGCATTGGAACTATGATTGTGCCATTGCACTCCAGCCTGAGCAACAGAGCAGGACCTCATTTTATATTTAAAAAGAATCCCAAAGCATATTGGTAAACTCTGAGCAAGGCAGAGGCCCTCTCTAATGTCAGTGGGCCTCATCCGATTAGTTGAAGGTCTGAGTAGAACAAAAAGACTGGCCTTCCCAAGCAAGGGGGGTTATCCGGCAGAGCGCCCTGGGACTTCTCTGCACCTTCCGCTCTCCTGGGTCTCCACTCTGCTGGCCCACGCTGTGGGGTTAGGGCCTGCCAGCCTCCACAGTCACACCAGCCCATTCCTCCGCGTGAATCTCTTCCTCTCTCTACACACATGCTGTTGGTTCTGTTTCCCTGGAGAACTCTGACTAACACAGCATGTCCCGCTGGTCCTGGCTCATTTGTACCAGATCTTAGACTTTCAGTGGAGGGGCCTTCATAGATAACTGCTCCAATCTTCCAGGAAACCCCTCTCCCAAAAACTCCCGCTGCTCGACCTTCTTGGTGTGCTTGGGCGCCATCTAGTGCCTACCGCAGGCACTGCAATGTCCTAGCCTACGCGCCTCGTTTTCATCACTTTCATCACTGTCATCACCGGTTTAATTCTCTAAGCACCTATTAGTAGACCTCCATATTCGTATGCATCATTCGCTCTTTTGTTCGCGCTACAAACACTTAGCGAAAGCTTGTTTAGGCACAAGGCATTGCCACAGATGCAAGACCGCCCAACAGGTGGCTTCTCCCCTTTGTGGAGCTCGCAGATCAGCTGGAGATAGGGAATAAATGCAGATTTCAGTCAGGAGAGAGCAGGACCCGGCGAAAAGCATGACAAGGAGCTCAGGAGCTAAGGGGGTGAGCAAGGGGGCTGCAGGGAGGGCCACTGTCGATGCAGTGTTTACTGCGTTCCAGGCATGGAGCGAGCTCTGGACACAGAGGGGTGATGGTCACTCCCGGTAGCAGCATCCAGCCTGCTGGGGCCTCTTCTTCCCTGCTTGCATTCGGATTGCGCCCTAGGACAGTTAGTGCTGGTCCCCAGGCCACAGCATCGGGAATGACTTCCTTGCATTTGCCAGAGTGTGGCAGTGGTTCTTCAAAGATCAGGCTCTGCAGTTGGAAGCTCCAGGCGAGACACTTGTGCTGCAGCTCCTGAGGGCTGCCTTGCTGGGAAGGGGTCGGGACGTCCCACCGGGGATTAAGGTGAGGGTGGGGATGCGGCCGGACCCCTGCTTGTTTCCTACTCCCCAGGGCCTGACCCCTCACCCCTCACTCTGCGGAGAATTGATGAGGAGGAAACAAGGGGAAGCCTTTGAGTCCCTGTACCCCTGGTGCCCGGGCTCCTGCCCCGTTCGGACCACCAGCACTTCCCCGCTCCCCGTCATGTTTCGCCATGGGACTCCGGTCAGCAAGGATCCCGCTGAGCTCACACGTGCTCGGGGAGTGGCCCTGAGACTTGGGTGCTCCTTCCCAGGAGGCTGACTTTGCTGGCGAAGCCACTGTAAGCCAATAGTAATGACCACTCCGAGCCGGCTGTGCGCAAGGTGCTGAAAGCTGTTAGGTAAGTCACCTCTAACCCCTCTTCTTCTTCTTTTTTTTTTTTTTTTTTTGAGACAGAGTTTCACTCTTGTTGCCCAGGCTGGAGTGCAGTGGTGCGATCTCGGCTCACTGCAACCTCCGCCTTGCGGGTTCAAGTGATTCTCCTGCCTCAGCCTCCCAAGTAGCTGGGATTACAGGCATGCGCCACCATGCCCAGCTAATTTTGTATTTTTAGTAGAGACGGGGTTTCTCCATGTTGGTCATACTGGTCTTGAACTCCCGACCTCAGGTGATCCACCTGCCTTAGCCTCCCAAAGTGTTAGGATTACAGGCGTGAGCCACCGCGCCCGGGCAATCACCTCTAACCCTTCTAAGCCTTTCTAGGTGGTGTTCTCGTTTCACACGGATGTGGCAATTGGCTCAGAGGGTTGAGGTCATTAACAGGTGAAGTGAGGCTGGGGGCAGTGGCTCAGGCCTGTAATCCCAGCACTTCGGGAGGCCGAGGCAGGTGGATCACTTGAGGTCAGGAGTTCAAGACCAGCCTGGCCAACATGGTGAAATCCTGTCTCTACTAAAGATACAAAAGTTAGCCGAGCATGGTGGCAGGCACTTGTAGTCCCAGCTACTTGGGAGGCTGAGGCAGGAGAATCGCTTGAACCCGGGAGGCGGAGGTTGTGACATCTCACCACTGCACTCCAGCCTGGGTGACAGAGCCAGACTCTGTCTCAAAAACAAAACAAAACAAAACACAACAACAACAAAAACCCCAGCAGAAGTGAGCGTGGAGCAGGCGGAGGTTGGCCTGGTTCCAAGTCCCCATCCTCATGTGCCCATCGCTGCTGCCCAAGTAGGCAGTTGTGGTAGGTGGGAGAAGGCAGGGGCTTTCCTTGCGAGCTGATGGCTTCTCTCTCTCTCTCTTTTGAGATAGGGTCTTGCTCTGTGACCCAGGCTGGAGTGCAGGGGTGCCATCATAGATTGTTGCAGCCTCCAACACCTGGGCTCAAGTGATCCTCCCACCTCAGCCTCTCGAGTAGCTGGGACTACAGGCATGCACCACCATGCCTGGCTACTTTTTAGATTTTTTTTGTAGAGATGGGATCTTGCTATGTTGTCCAGGCTGGTCTTGAACTCCTGGCCTCAAATAATCTTCCTATCTTGACCTCCAAAGTGTTGGGATTACAGGCGTGAGCTACCATGCCTGTATTGCATCTCTCTTTTGTTTCTTTTTGAGACAAAGTCTCACTCTTGTCACCCAGGCTGGAGTGCAATGGCGCAATCTCGGCTCACTGCAACCTCCGCCTCCCAGGTTCAAGCGATTCTCCTGCCTCAGCCTCCTGAGTAGCTGGGATTACAGGCATGCACCACCATGCCCGGCTAATTTTTGTGTTTTTAGTAGAGACGGGTTTCACCATGTTGGTCAGGCTGGTCTTGAACTCCTGACCTCAGGTGATCCACTGCCTCAGCCTCCCGAAGTGCTGGGATTACAGGTGTGAGCCACTGCGCCTGGCCATGTCTCTCTTTAGAGACCTCGCCACCCTGGGGACAGGCCTGAGTCTTGGCCCTAAGGAGGGGCCTGCACCGCTTCATCCACCCATTCCTTCGACAGACTCTGACTCCATGCCGGTCACTGAGGCCTAACCTGGGTTGAGGGAGACCCAGGATTCTTCTTTCTGAGAATCTTGCTATCCACAGGGGATGTCACTATTATTCAGCCCTAGTCTGTCATTCACAGGTGAGAAGACTGCGGACAGGAAGGTCGGGGGTGCTGAACCCTGGTTTCCTGCTGTGGGGTGCATCACTGTCATTCCCCCCGGGATGAAGTGGCACCTGGAATGCCGCCTTTGAGCTGTACTTCTGCCCTCCCATGTCTATTCCTAAGCTCTGCCCAGCGCTTCTCACAGAGTGGGCATCTCTTAGACGTTCCAAAATTGTGGACGACTGTGCAACACAGTCTCCTCTGGAGGGGCCATGTGGACCGTGGGAATCGAGTGATGTCTGGTCTCCAGTGTGGGAGCTTCCTGGTTACAGGGGGCCTCCTTCTCTTAGCAAGACAGGAGCTGCGTGTGTCTTCCGATGCCCAGATCCGACTGGGACAGCAGCGCTCCCTGTTCCGCGAAATCCTCTGGCGAATCAGACAGTGGGTCCTTGATAAAATCAGTAACACGTGCCCCAGCTCTGCCTGCCGGGACGGCAGTAAATCTTCACATTTTTGCCACATCACTGCTTCTCTGACAGCTCAAGATGTTTTTCTGCTTCTGAGGATCCCTTTATTAAAAGCCTTGGAGCCCCACGGACGTGTTAAGCAGCGCTCCCTCTGGCGCCTCCCTGCCTTGCCATTTTCCCAGCTCAGCTTCTGCCTCTCCGCGTCTCCCACAAGCTTTCCACATCATTCATTCTGACATTTGAAAGTTTCCAAGCTTGTTCTGAAATGCCACAAACACTGCCATTGTTATATGCCGGGCCTGGAATGCTGAGAATCCCAGGACGCTGGGGATGGGCCTCCAGCCTTGCAGGGTTGCTGAGCAGCTGCACAGGGCCTGGGGATGTGGGCTGAGGACGAAGGCTGCTCCTGTTCCTCTGTGGACCGCACCAGGCCTAGCGGCGGCTGCCTTCCCGGCCTTCCTCCATTCCCACTGCACCAGGCCCTGGTTCTGTGCTTCCCACAGACTCACTCACTCCAGCCACTCCATTTATTGAGGAAAATCATCCCTCTTTCCCGCAATGCATGGTTTCTTCTGCTTGGAGACAGGTCTGCTTGCTTGTGACAGGTTCTTTAGTTTTCAGGAGATGATGTCAGAGAAAACAAACCTTGATGTGTTTGGGTGTTGGGTGTCCAGCCATGACATCTGTCTTCTTACAGGTTTTTTTTTTTTTCTGAGACGAANTTTTTTTTTTTTTTTTTTTAATTCTTCAATAAATACATACTTCAAAGCTACTGTGCTCAAGGCACTGTGCCCAGTCTAGGTACCTTCGTGAACAAGACAAGTGCCTGTCTTCATGGAGTTTTCATTCTAATGGGGAGTGATCGACATAGGCCAACTCACCCTGCAAATAACTTTTGCTTCCAGTGATGCCTCCAGCAATGAAGGAATGGTGCAGATTGCTAAGAAGGGGTACAGCAGAGAAGCTGACTTAGTCTGTGGGAGTGGGTAGAGGGTCCCTGGGATTGCCGCCTCACCTCTCGGGGCCTTACCTGTGAAATAGGCGTACCACCATTTGCTTCACAGGGCGACCACGAGTAACGGGTAAAATAATGCCTGAGAAAAAGCACTTTGATTCATGCTGTCTGCATCATAATTCCTTCCTAATAAAATCTTCAGTGACTAGTCTCTCATATCTATGTTTTCTCTTCTCCTTTGAATAGTGTGATTTCATAATTCAACCTTGCCTGGACAAACAGGAAAACCCATTCCGAATTCCAAACTGGCTTTAGAAACATTTTCTTGGAGGGTGATGGGAAGTGGGGTGGGGGTTTGGGAAGGGACGCTCTCCCGGCTCTTTTGTTGCTGTCTGGTTGCCAACTTCAGTTCCCCTGCGGATGGCTTGTGAAGAGCGCGCGTCAGGGGACATGCCCTCATCCTCATACTCCGGGTGCCGCCCACCTGAGACCGCTGTGTCCTCTGGCCACAGCTTCTCAATACTCTGTCTACGGGGAAATATTTTAAAGACTCAGGAAGTGAACTCATTTAAAAAAATGTCCTCCCCCTGCTTTTCCAAAACAGTGCAGCCTTCCTGGAAGAAAGCAAACAAAACAAGTGTGACTGTTTAAAAAACGATTGGAAAACCCATTCTGAACAGTGTGAGTTTGCATGGCTCTCCTGGGCGGATGTGTCACCCTCGGCTGGGCTTACTTACTCTCTGGCGTCTGCGTGGAGAGGAGGCAGGGCTGCCCACGCAGTCTTCTCAGAGGAGGCAGCTGATGGCTGAGTGGGGCCTGGAGACCAGTTCCCCCCAAACAGCCACGGGCACTTCACACTTGCAGACCTCAAACACACAGACAGACGCGGATGTGAGTCCACATGCGTGTGCGTGAGGCTGCGTCCAGCTGAAATTAGCACAATGATCTAATCGCCGCCAAAGCGCGGACGACTTCTGCTCTGCATGTGGTGACTATTTTGGGTTTCTAGGTGTTCGCATGTGATTTGTGGCATTCGCAGTGTTGTTATTAATAACACCGTTGGCTGTGTGGAGGCTGAGGATGAAGCCTTTTCATTTCAGCCATCTGGTCAGAATGCTTCTCCTTTGATGAGGGAAAAAACCTTTGCTGTGTTTCAACTGGAACACTGCCTCCCAATTAAGGTGACAGCAGATCGCCGAGTCGCCCTGTCTTTGCAGGAAGAGCCAGCCAGGCTCTACATGCTGCTCTGTCCGGGAGGGAGAACGCCTTTCCTATCGACTGTGGCTTGGTATGCAGTTCAGGCACTGGCTTGAAGGGACGCTGGGCAGGGAAAGCCAGCATGTGGTGTTTACCGGGTTGGCTGGCTTGGCGTTCAGGTTTTCCACTGTCAGGCAGTGACAGCGCTGCTCCAGACGCTCTCAGGAGACGTTCCCCTGCTTTCATAACAACGAAGGGCTTTTTTGTTTTCTGACTCATCTTCAGAAGATCTCCCCCTACTTCGTTTGAAAGTAAATATAATTAGTAACAGGCAGACATACTGTATATAGCCAGCCCTGCCTATGCGAGAGAGTTATAATTAAACATGCATGCTGTCTGCTGTGCACTGTCGGCGAAAGGCCTTGCTGAAGTCACCTGTAGGGAGAGGGTTTATCTTGAAGCAGCAGCCTGGGGTGGGTGCTGCAGAGAGAGAGAGAGACCTGTCCCACCTTTGAGTCCAATGTCCAGTCCAAAGCTAAGACTGAGCTGTTGACCAAAGGGGAGGTGTGCCCATGGGCCCTCAGCCTGCCTTCGCCTCGGTTCTTCTCCGTTCTCAACCTTGGGCAGCCCTGGGGGACCCTGCGTGGTCAGGGTTGGGGCCGGCCCCTCTTGGGGACAGAGTGATGGTGGCCAAGTATGGTTGTCATCGTAACTAGGTGGCTGCTGCCACTGCTGTCGGCTCAGGAGGCACCTGCCTGCCTGCAGGTTACGATCTGCCCTCCCCAGGCTGGGGAGCCAAGACCACTCGCCTTTGTTCCCAGCTCCCTGCCCGGGATGCTGGCAGCAAAATCTAAGCCCCGCCCTGCAGGGCAGGAGCTCAGGTAGGTTATCCCCAGGTGACCCTCGGCCCTTCTTCCTGGCTAAGGGTAGGTTGGGTGTTTGGAGGCCACTGTCCAGGCCCATAGAGAGCTCAGATTCTGCTGAAACCAGTGGCTCAGGCAGCTCCAGGAACACACACACACCTTGTGGGCAGATTCTGGGACCGCAGCATGGCCAGCGGGCTTGGTGACACAGGCTTGGAGACACAGGAGAAGCTGCTGTGCCTCCCGCCCCTCCGGGGGGTGCGGCAGTGACCGGATGACTAGTTGGCACAGCACTTTCTTGGCCTGGATCGAATGCAACAGGCGTCATCTGAGCCCCGGGCACCTTTCCCCAAGTTGCTCAAAGTGTTTTCCGAGCAAACAGTTGTTTCATAACACCCGTGAGAAGTAGGTGGGGTGACAAAGCATTCTTTGTCCCTGTCTTGCAGATGGGGGAATTGAAAAGCTGCCGGTCCTGGTGGTGAGGCCAAGAAAGGGAGAAGGTGCTCTCCTGCCCGGGGCTCTGGGCGTGGACTGCCGGGGCCAACTCGTGCCCCGTCACCAACTCCTGTGGAAAGTGGGGCAGCCCCAGCAGAGAAGGAGGCCAAAAGTGGAAGAGGCCCAGGGCTTTTCCCTTAGCACTGGAGGCCTCAGATGCAATGGCAGGAGCTCGGCCATGGGCCTCACTGTCTGAGGTGTTGAAACTGGCCATTGGCAACTCGAGAGTTGTTGGTGCTCTCTCCTGCTCAGCTTGCTTGAAGTTACTGGACTCTTGGAGGGATCAACAGATGCTTTTTGAGCACACTGTTCTGGCCCAGGAATTGTTCCATTCCAGTGGTAAATGAGGGGGATGTGACCCTGCCTTTATGGTGCTCATAGGAGACAGTCAACACATAAAATTAAGCAGAAATCATTTCAGAGAGTCACATGCTATAAGGACAATAAAAATGCATAAGGGGACAGAGATTGGCTAGAGGGGAGGGTAGGAGAGGAGGAAAACAACTATTTTATTTTATTTTATTTTATTTTGTTTTATTTTATTTTTGAGATGGAGTCTCGCTCTGTCGCCCAGGCTGGAGTGCAGTGGTGTGACCTCGGCTCACTGCAAGCTCCGCCTCCCGGGTTCAGCACTTCTTCTGCCTCAGCCTCCTGAGTAGCTGGGATTACAGGTGCCCGCCACCATGCCCAGCTAATTATTGTATCTTTAGTAGAGATGGGGTTTCACCATGTTGCTCAGGCTGGTCTTGAACTCCTGACCTCAGGTGACCCACCGCCCCCCTTGGTCTCCCAAAGTGCTAGGATTACATGTGTGAACTACTGCTTCTGGATATTTTATTTTTTGAGACAGGGTCTCACTCTGTCTCCCAGGCTGGAGTGTAGTGGTGTGATCATAGCTCACTGCAGCCTCAGACTCCTGGGCTCAAGTGATCCTCTTGCCTCAGCTTCCTGAGTAGCTGGGACTGCAGGTGTGCACCACCATGCCTGGCTAATTTTTAAAAATATGTTTGTAGAGATGGGGTTTTGTTGTGTTGCCCAGGCTTGTCTTGAACTCCTGGGCTCAAAGGATCCTCCCACCTGAGCCTCCCAAAGTGCTGGGATTACAGATATGAACCACTATGCCTGGCTGAGCAAAAATTTTAGATAGCGAATCAGAGACGGCGTCTGCACGAGCAATTCCACAAAGGGAAGAAGGAGCCAGACTAGGGGACCAGCATTCCAGGGCAGGAAACAACTGGGGCAAAAGCCCTGAGAGGGGAATGAGGGTGGCCTGTCCAAAGCTTGGAGGAGGACGCTGCTCTTGGATGGTGGCAAGAGACCATGTGAGGGCGGTGAGCAGGGGTGTGGTCCTGTAAGGAGGACCTTGTTGGTTGTGGGGCCGTGTGTGACTCTGGATGCTAGGGGAGGTGATACGTAATTCAGAATTTCTTGGGAAGGTGGTGCTGACATTCTTTTCTTATGGATTGGATGTGGAACATGATGGAGGAATGAGTTAAGGAGAGTCTCCAGGTGTTTGCTGGAGGTGGAAGACGGAGCTCTCGATTGTGATGGGGAAGGCTGGGGAAGACCATGTGTAGAGGGGAGTGAAGAGGGTGGTCTTAGGGATGGCAGTTTTGAAAGACCTGCTTCTAAGTGGCTGTGAGTGGAGCCTGGGCGTCTGCGTTTCTTAAACTCTCCCTCTCAGATCGTGGAGAAGAAAGGGAGAGGAATGAACTGCACTCTTTGTTTTGTTTTGTTTTGTTTAGACAGTCTCTCTCTGTCACCCAGGCTGTAATGTAGTGGCAGGATCTCGACTCACTGCAATCTCTGCCTCCCCGGTTCAAGCAATTCTCCTGCCTCAGCCTCCTGAGTAGCTGGTATTACAGGCATGCACCACCATGCCTGGCTAGGTTTTTGTATTTTTGGTGGAGAAGGGATTTCACCATGTTGGCCAGGCTGGTCTTGAACTCCTGACCTCAAGTGATCCACCCACCTCAGCCTCCCAAAGTGCTGGGGTTACAGGCATGAGCCACCACACCAGGCCTGTGCTTGGTTTTGAATTCGCCCAAGCCTCCCAGGGCTCAAACTCCATGATTTTCTTTTTTTTGAGATGGAGTCTCATTCTGTCGCCCAGGCTGGAGTGCAGTGGCGTGATCTTTGCTCACTGCAGCCTCCACCTCCCGGGTTCCAGGGATTCTTGTGTCTCAGCCTCCCAAGTAGTTGAGACTACAGGCACGAGCCACCACGTCTGGCTAATTTTTGTATTTCTAGTAGAGACGGGATTTCACCATGTTGGCCAGGCTGGTCTTGAACTCCTGACCTCAGGTAATCCACCCACCTTGGCCTCCCAAACTGCTAGGATTACAGGTGTGAGCCATCGTGCCCAGCCTAAACTCTATGATTTTCAAGGACAAGACTCCTGCTTCTAGAGCTAGAGGAGGCCTGCTAATGGTGCTTCGCCATCAAGGAAAGGAGACCAGCCGGGGTTGGTGCATGGAGGGCAGTGAACACCCTCCTGCCAACTGGCCTGCTGTCCCTTCCTATCCAGCCCCCAGCCCCCTGCCATTCACATCCAGATCCTTGGTAATTTGCCCTTAAGCATCATTATTAGCCTGATATATACATACACACACACACACACACACACACACACATATATATTTTTTGAGACAGAGTCTCCCTCTTGTCACCCAGGCGTGAGCCACTGCACCTGTCCATTATTAGCCTGATCTTACGACCTGTGGATGAAGAGAGGTCCAAGTCCTGCCTCTCTTTTGTTTGATAAAATGGAATAGTAAAAATTTAGCAATTGGCTGGGTGCGATGGCTTACGCCTGTAGTCCCAACACTTTGGGAGGCCAAGGTGGGCAGATCATGAGGTCAGGAGTTCGAGACCAGCCTGGCCAACTTTGTGAAACCCATCTCTATGAAAAATACAAAAATTAGCCAGGCATGGTGGCAGGTGCCTATAATCCCAGCTGTTCGGGAGGCTGAGGCAGGAGAATCACTTGAACCCGGGAGGCAGAGGTTGCAGTGAGCCGAGATCGTGCCATTGCACTCCAGCCTGGGCGACAGAGTGAGACTCTATCTCAAAAAAAAAAAAAAAAAAAAAAAAACCAGAGCGAAAGACAGAAAAGGATGGGCCCATGTGAGCAGCAAGAGCTGTCCATCAAAGGCAGTTCCACTAGGCAGGAGGGCAGGGATTCTTTTTGGCCACTAACTTGGCATGCAGTTTTCGAAAACTTGCTAATTCGTCCTTAAGTATATACATTGGAAGCTACAAGATTACTTGCATCAGTGATAGTGGCCTGAGCCCACCGTTTTTTTGTTTTGTTTTGTTTTGTTTTGTTTTCTGTTTTTTTTAAAAGACAGAGTCTTGCTTTGTCACCGAGGCTGGAGTGCAGTAGCACGGTCTCAGCTCACTGCAACCTCCGCCTCCTGGATTCAAGCGATTCTCCTGCCTCAGTCTCCTGAGTAGCTGGGACTACAGGGGTCTGAGCCCATTGTTGAATCCACCTACTGTATCTCCTCGCAGGCTCAAATAACAGCCATTAATGCAATGTAGGTTCCAATCCCAAGTCTCCAAGCAATGATTTTGGGGCAGAGGATGTACTATACATACACCTATGGACACTTCTTGGCATTGTATTACAATGCTTTACAATGTGGCATGGGGTTTGTTTCTTAGATTTTACACAGGAAGTTTACTTACTGATATATAGGTTAAGCGTTCCAAACCAAAAACCCAAAATCCTCCACAATTTGAAACTTTTTGAGCATCAGCCTGATGCTCAAAGGAAATGTTCACTGGAGCATTACGGATTTTGGATTTTTGGATTTGGGATGATCAACTGATAGGTACATTAGGCAAATATTCCAAAATCCAAAAAAATGCAAACTCCAAGACACTGTGATTCCCAAGCTATTTATTTATTTTTTGAGATGGAGTCTTGCACCGTCACCCAGGCTGGAGTGCAGTGGCGCGATCTCAGCTCACTGCAACCCCCACCTCCTGGGTTCAAGTGATTCTTGTGCCTCAACCACCTGAGGAGCTGGGATTACAGATATGCATCACTATGCCCAGCGAAATTTTGTATTTTTAGTAGAGACAGGGTTTTGCCATGTTGCCAGGCTGGTCTTGAACTCCTGACCTCAAGTGATTCTCCCACCTGGGCCTCCCAAATTGCTGGGATTGCAGGCATGAGCCACTGTGCCTAGCCCCTTAGGCATTTAAATGAGGAGCATACTCAACCTGTACTAAAAACACTGTGTTATGAGCTTGTCTTTCCATGTCCCAGAAATGGATTCAGGGACATCATTTCTATTCCTCATAGAAATGAGCCATCTTTAGGTGTCTGGGCGTGGTGACTCATGCCTGTAATCCTAGCACTTTGGAGGGCTGAGGCAGAAGGATCCCTTGAGCCCAGCAGTTTGAGACCAGCCTGGGCAGTGCAATAAGACCCCATCTCTACAAAAGATAAAATTATATCACTTCTCAGCCTTTTGGCTAAGATTAAGTGCAAAAATAATGTTATTAGCTAGGTGTGGTGGTATGCACCTGCAGTTGCAGCTACTCAGGAGGCTGAGGTGGGAGGATCACCTGAGCCCAGAAGGCTGAGGCTTCAGTGAACCGTGATTGTGCCACTGCACTCCAGCCTGGGTGATAGACCAAGACCCTGTCTCAACAAACAAACAAACACGCAAACAAACAAACTCCTTGGGTAATGACCCAGCGGTCACCCATCGTGATCAATTTTTCCGTGGGACTGAATCACCGTCATTTTCTGGTGCTTTATAACAGCTTACAAAGTGTTTCCGCAGTTACTTTCTCATTTGCTTTTCCCCAGTGCTCACAGCGTTAATGGCGGTGTATAGATGCAGAAGCCAAGAGAGGTTAAGTCATTTGCCCAAAGTTACAGAGCAAGGGGAGACCTGGACCTGAGCCCCAGTCCTTGGCCTCTGCTCTCACGCTTTCCCAAGTCCCTGCTGTGGGGACTTTGGTGGCAGCGGGCCAAGGCAGTTCCGGGCACCTGGGCTGATTGTGTGACTGTGAGTTTGGTAAGCCGAGCCTGGGAGGTGTTTGCAATGCTCTGAGCTGGCTCCTGGGAATGCATTCTGTGCCATGCAGGGCCGTGTTGCAACGTGACTAATGGATGAGAAGGTTGAGGAGGAAAGCCATTACTTCACCAATGTGAATCAAGGTCATTCGTCACCTCGGGAAGCACACGGAGCTGCGACATTCAGGAGGGAGGCACGCTGCCCCCAAGCCAAGCCACGATGTGGCCTGGCGCCGGTCCCATGCAGCAGGGAGAAGGGAAGTTTCTGGAAGCGAAGATGAGCTGGGCAGCCAGGCCCAGGGCCCTGGCTGTGCATGCATCAGCCCCTTCTGAGAAAAAGAGTTTTGCCCAAGAGTGGGGCAATGGTGCAGTTTCCAGGAGGCGCTGGCAGGAGCTGACTGGCCACTGATACTGGCTGGGGTCTCTGGAGGACAGTGACTGGAGGATCAGTGGCCTCTGACCCTCTCCTGTCACCTGAGGAAATCAGGCCAATCGTGAGCCACCAGAGTGTCCTCACCAAGACGGCCTCTCTCCCTGGTGTAACAAGCCACATTTGCTGCTTTTCTGGGAGAGTTAGAAGCAACCACGTGGCTGACTTCTTTTCAAAGTTCTCTGCCTCAGAGGAGGAAGCCCCATGGGTGGAGGCCAGGCCTGAGGCCATCCTGCTCTGGGCCAGAGCATGCTTGTGTCTGATGAGCGAGGACACGCCTCGTCTGGCTGAGGCTTCCATTTCACACTGGCGGTTCGAACCCCCATCACGGCTTCCTTTTGGGCTCCCCTCCTCAGGGGCCCGGGCCTGAAATGTGCTTGCCCTTCATCCCTCAGGATGTGTCCCTTCCTCAGAGAGGACTAAGTTAGCCCCTCCCCTAGTCTCCATGTGCTCTGAAGCCCTTCCTATTCACAGAAACTATCTGGCCTATTTATTTGCTTGCTTGCTTGCTTCTGATGTCTTCTCTTACTGAAAGGTAAGTCATGTGGGAGATGGAATCATGCCAGGTTTGGTTCACTATTACATCCTCCATACTTTTCTTTTCTGATTTATTTATTTATTTTAGAGTCAGAGTCTTGCTCTGTCATTCAGGCTGGAGTGCAGTGGCACAGTCATAGCTCACTGCAGCCTCAAACTTCTGGACTTAAGTGATCCCCCTGCTTTGGCCTCCTGAGTAACTAAAGACTACAGGTGTGCATCGCCATGCTTGGCTAATTAAAAAAAATTGTTTTAATACAAAAATTAGCTGGGTGTCATAGTGTGAACCTGCAGTGCCAGCCACTATGGAGGCTGAGGTGGGAGGATCACTTGAGCCCAGGAGATTGAGTCTGCAATGAGCTGAGATCGTACCACTGCATTCTGGCCTGGCAACAGAGTAAGACCCTGTCTCATTTTTTTCTTTTTTTTTTTGTAGACATGGGGTCTCACTATATCACCCAGGTTGGTCTTGAACTCCTGGGCTCAAGGGATCCTTCTGTCTCAGCCTCTAGTGTCCCTGGGATTGCATATGTGAGCCACTGGACCTGACTCCCCTGAAGACTTTCTATGGAGCCTGGCACCAGGGGAACCCAATATCTATCCTGTGAATGAATGAATAAATGCAAGGAAGTAAATGAAGAGGAAGCGGGGGTCAGAAGGGGCATGTTTTACATGAATAGATACCATGCAAAGGCCCTCCTGGGTACCATCACCAGTGCGGGGCAGCCCGTGAGCCCCTGGAGGGAGGTCTCCCTGACACCCTGCCCACTCCTCCTGGGGCCGAGCAGGAGTCACATCCAAGGGCTGGGTTATTATCTGATACATGAGTGGGTTGTGCGGATGAGTAAACAGGGACTGACCCAGAGGTCAGGTGTAACTCAGCCTCAGAAACTGCATGTGTCAATAGGAATCGAAGGGCCAAGGAATGTGTTTTTCGTTGATGTCAACTTGCTGCAAAGGACCACACCTGCTTCTCGACCCGGGAACGTGGGAAAGGGAAAGGCACGGCTTGTTTTGGTGGAGATGGAGGAGCTGGTAACAGTGGAGGAATGCCCTTCTTCTGATTCACAGCGGGGAGGTGCTCTGGGCCCCTGCCACTGCCCGAGGACTTCGGGTAAGTAAGCCCGTGGCCCCCAACCCTTCCCCGCCAGACGCCCTGGCAGACGGCTTGTCCTGACAAGTCCATGCTTTCTGGATGGAACAGCCTCCCTTTTGTCCAAACCCTTCCTTTGAATTTAAAATGCACAAAGCACCTTTCGAAGAGGAAAAGAACGGGATCAGGAAGAGGAGGCTGTATCTCATTTGGACACTCAAGCCCTCAGCTCCTGCCCGAGAGTTTCTGTAATTCGCTCCCACACCACGTCATGCCTTTTGGCTCCCAGCCAGGTGCGGTGGCATCCGTGGCTTCATCTTTCTGGGAAGTCAGAGTCACGTTCCCTGGAGTCTTCCCTTTCCTCTCCCCAGCTTTCGGTTGTCCTGATGAGAGGACGTGGCATTTGAGCAGTAGCTTCTGGAACCCAGCGTGAAGCCCCACCCAGGCACCCTGACAGCACCACGGGAATGCTCCCGGCACAGCAAGCGGGACTCTGGAGAAGCACAGCCTCCGTGCTCCTTGTAGATGTTCAGTTCAAACTCCACGGTTTGTGTGACTCACTGAGGGGCTTGGTTTGGCTCTCGCTGACGAGTCTGTCATCGGTGCCAGGGGACATGCTTGTCCCCTCCTTCCTTCTAGCCCTCTCTCTTGCCCTAGGCCTTCATAAGCAGTGGGAGGGCTACTGTGTTGCCCTCTGGCCCAAGCTCTGGTATTCCCTTTGTGGTGGGTGCTTTCATTCCTTTGCAATGTGCCCTGCAGTGTAAACCCGGGGGATCCATGAGACAGGGAACCCATGTCTGTTTTCTCCATTTGGTGTAGCATGCCAGTGGGCGTTTGCCAGACAGGGCCTATCATGTGGACCCTACACGTATTCATACACCTGCCATTTTCCTTCAGAATCCTGTTCCCAGTGGGTAATGGGTTTAAAAGCCCAGAGCTGAATTCTATCCACATTGGATCCGACCCACATTCCAATGCTCTTGTAAGTCTCCAGTTGGTCAAATGAGCAGTTTGATCCCTTGATCCTTCAAAATACCAGATATATTTATTTCTTCTTGCCTTTTGATCTTTCAAGCTTGAAATTTCTCGGCACATAAAAGTCTTCAAAATGCTCTCAAACTTCTGTCTCCAAAGGCAATTTTTTTTCACTTTTTCATTTTTTTGTAGAGATAGTCTCACTATGTTGCCCAGGCTGGTCTTGAACTCCTGGCCTCAAGTGATCCTCCCCCCTTGGCTTCCCAAAGTGCTGGGATTGCAGATGTGAGCTGCTGTGCCCAGCCACCAAAGGCATTTTTACTTGGCTCTGTACAGTGGAGCTGCTTCTCTATTTGGAGGTTGAAGTTTGTGTCAGGTTCTTGAGTTTGTAAGAATAGGACATGAGAACTTCAGAGAGCCTTTTAATCAGATGAGCAGCTATCTCTGTTATGTTTTCACAGATTTTGATTCTTCTTTTTTTTTTTTTTTTGAGACGGAGTCTTGCTCAGCTACCCAGGCTGGAGTGCAGTGGCATGATCTTGGCTCATTGCAACCTCCGCCCCCTGTGTTCAAGTGATTCTCCTGCCTCAGCCTCCCAAGTAGCTAGCTGGGACTACATGCCACCATGCCTGGCTAATTTTTGTATTTTTGTATGTATTAGTAGTAGAAATGGGGTTTCACCATGTTGGCCACGATATTCTCGATCTCTTGACCTCATGATCCGCCCATCTTGGCCTCCTAAAGTGTTGGGATTATAGGCATGAGCCACTGCGCCCGGTTGATTTTGATTATTCTAAGTAGGGATAGTCAAAGTCTTCACAGTGTTTGACATTTCATGTATTTATCAGCTGAAACTTATTGTTTCGTGGTTTTGAGGAATCTCAGTGAAATAATTCAGTGTTGCCAGATCCTGGGAATCTTTTCTCCCCAAGGCATTTGCTGTATCATTAATAAATGTATGTATCACATGGAGAGGTATAATTAGAGTACACTTAGAATTAGTTTATTTCTGTAAAGATGCTTTTACCTTAGCTCGGTGTGGTGGTACGCACCTGTAGTCCCAGCTACCTGGGAGGCTGAGGTGGGAGGATTACTTGAGCCTGGGAATTTGAGGCTGCAGTGAGCTATGATCGCACCACTGCATTCCAGCCTGGGCCACAGACGCTGTCTCAAAGAAAGAAAGAAAAAATACTTTTTTTTTGAGATGAAAAAAACTCTGGGCGTCACCCAGGCTGGAGTGCAGTGGTGTGATCTGGGTTCATTGCAACCTCCACCTCCCAAGTTCAAGCGATTCTCCTGCCTCAGCCTCCTAAGTAGCTGGAATTACAGGCATGCACTACCATCCCATGTTAATTTTTTTTTTGTAGTTTTAGTAGATAACTGGGTTTTACCATGTTAGCCAGGCTGGCCTCAAACTCCTGACCTCAAGTGCTCCACCCGCATCGACCTCTCAAAATGCTTGGATTACAGGTGTGAGCTACTACACCAGGCCAGAAAACAAAACAAAACAAAACAAAGACTTTACCTGGTCATTTAAAAAACAACCAAATGACCTCGGCAATTTTCATCAAGCCTATTTTCATAAGGGAGAACAAAACACAGTTCTCAACTTCTTGTCCCCCTTTGTCCCTACTTCCCTCATTACCTCCTCTCCTGCTTGTCTTTCTCTTCTCTCCAGGAGCTGAGAACAGCCCCCCTTCTGGTTTGAGGCCAACCTGTCCGTGTGCACCCTTAGCCTCACATCAATGGAGAATCACCCGTCCCTTCCTTGTGCTAGAAACTTGATGGCTGTATTCCGTGAGCCTGCAGGACTCTTGCTCTCCTCCTTCTTATTTAACTGCACCAGCTTAGGAGTGGCCTACATGCTCCATCTTCATCTCCTTACCCCATCTACGCCATAGTCTACCATGCTCTTGCTGAGGTTACTTACCTGGCCTCTTTCCTCTACACTCTTTTCCACACTCACTTGTCCAGGGGCACATTCATACCTACACCTGACTGTCCTACAGATAACTCGAAATCAAGATGGCGGGGAATAAACTCACCATCTTACTCTATATGTCTGCCTGTCCTTCAGTATTTCTCATGTGGGATAAGGGTGCTATGATTAGCCCACTTGTCCAAGACAAAACACCTGGAGGTCATTCTTTTTTTTTCTTTTTTCTTTTCTTTTTGAGACAGAGTTTCGTTCTTGTCGCCCAGGCTGGAGTGCGATGGCACGATCTCGGCTCACAGCAACCTCTGCCTCCCCGGTTCAAGTGATTCTCCTGCCTCAGCCTCCTGAGTAGCTGGGATTACAGGCGCCCACCACAACACCTGGCTATTCTTTTGTTTTTGTTTTTTTGTTTTGTTTTTGAGATGGAGTTTCGCTTTTGTTGCCCAGGCTGGAGTGCAACGGCGTGATCTTGGCTCAACACAACCTCTGCCTCCCGGGCTCAAGCGATTCTCCTGCCTCAGCCTCCTGAATAGCTGGGATTACAGGCATGTGCCACCACACCCGGCTAGTTTTGTATTTTTAGTAGAGATGGGGTTTCTCCATGTTGGTCAGGCTAGTCTTGAACTCCTGATCTCAGGTGATCTGCCCACTTTGGCCTCTGAAACTGCTGGGATTACAGGCGTGAGCCACTGTGCCCGGCCACCTTTTTGTATTTTTAATAGAGATGAGGTTTCACCATGTTGGGCAGGCTGGTCTGGAATTCCTGACCTCAGGTGATCCACCCGCCTCGGCCTCCCAAAATGCTGGGATTATAGGTGTGAGCCACTGCGCCCGGCCTGGATGTCATTCTTGACTCCACTTGGCTGCCACATTCTATCGTTGAGTTCCACCTGCATGGTTCCCTCGGCCAGGGATAACGCCATTTCTCACCTGCCTGACAGTTCCTGCAAAATCCTCGCCTGATGTCACTATGGCTGCAAAGCTTCCCCAACTTCCTCCCTAAGAGAGACACAGTGGCACCTTTTTTATTTTTTAGTTTTAAGACAGAGTCTCGCTCTGTTGCCCAGGCTGGAGTGTAGTGATGTGATCTTGGCTCACTGCAGCCTCCACCTCTTGGGTTCAAGCGATTTTCCTGCCTCAGCCTCCCAAGTAGCTGGAACTACAGGTGCATCGCACCACACCCGGCTAATTTTGTAATTTTAGTAGAGATGGGGTTTCACCATGTTGGCCAAAATGGTCTCCATCTCCTGACCTTGAGGAGGCAGGTCTGATTTGCCTGCCTCGGCCTCCCAAAGTGCTGGGATGACAGGCATGAGCCACTGCACCTGGCCCAGTTGTACTTTTTTGACATATGTATGTCTTCTCTTATTTTCCCCGTTACTCTATTGCCATCATTTGTTTTTCTGCTGCTCTTACTTGCCAGATATAAACATCCAGAGAGCAGGAACTGTTTTGGCACAATTCAGTTTCTAGTACAGTGCATAGCACATAGTAGACCCTCAATAAATGTGTGGAAGTGAGCCCTCCAATATTCCAGGTAAGTACAAAGGGGCCTGGTTATTAGGGCCTCTTCATGGCTAGTGATGGTCAAAGAGAAAAATCGGGCAGCAATCCAAGAAGCACGGTAGCCCTCTTTTCCCCTTTTCTAGGCAGCTGGCTGTGCCTGCATTTCCTTTTGTGGCCAGAACATCAGAGCTTGAGGTTTGGCTTTGTCATTTCCTGACCCTCTGAAACTCTGACCCTCTGAGTTTCATTTTGCCAAAGGACAAGATCCTAGAGGAGAATGCAGTCTCCAGCATTCTGTGACCCTCAGGCTCCAGGGCCCTCCTCATGCCCACCCTCTCTCAGCGGTGTGCATGAGTGTGGCGTGTGCAAGCGTGTGCAGTGAGCCCTGGGTGTGCACATGCTGTTTACAAAGGCAGACCAAGGTGCCCAGAATGCCGTTCCAGCTGGCCATGGCTAGATGCATCCGCAGCGGTGTTTCTTTATTGGGGTGATGGCTGAGAAAGGAAATTGCATTGTTTTGGGGCTGTCTCAGGGAGGACATTTGATACAGCCACAAAGTTTAGCCTTCCAAGTGGCCTCCACTTTCAGCCGGTGCATTGGTTGGCAACTCCTGGGTGGGAGTCAGGGTTACTGGGGAAGGGAAGGGGAGGGTCTGTAGGAGGATTGGGGTCCAAGAGGGCTGTAGAGGAAGGGGCTGTAGAGCCAGCAGGCCACCCTTCTGTGCTGCTCCGGGTGAGAACTGCCATCATCACACACTGGGAAGCTCAGTCATGGCTGTTAGCCGGGGCACAAGCCAACAGATGTATCAGCGACCCGAGATGGCATGGCAGCTGGGTGTGCAGCCAGGAAGGGTGTGCATGTGGAGGAAGGGACTCGGGCCCAGCTTGGCTGCGGGCCTCCACAGTACCTGTTGGGGGTGGGGTTATTAGTCTTGAGTAACCCCTGAATGGACTTTACCCTGCAGCCGTTTTGTGTAACTCCTGTAATTAGCTAACTAGGTTAGTCATTGCTTACACCCTCCTGAGTCCTCAACCTTTTTTTATTTTTCCAGGACGATCTCTATAAACAGGTCATACAATATGCCACACGTTTTGTGCCAAATTCCTCTGCAGATATTTAACTCCCTTTTGCCTATTCAGGTGGCTCCAGGGCGGGCCACCTTCTCTTGCTGAGTGTCCTCACCTAGGGGTGATTTCACCGGTGGCTGCTGCCTTTCCCCCCAACCTGGCTTTACTTAAGGGATAGATTGTTTTATTTTTTATTTTTTGAGACAGAGTTTTACTCTGTCACCCAGGCTGGAGTGCAGGGGCGCGATCTCGGCTCACTGCAACCTCCGCCTCCTGGGTTCAAGCAATTCTCCTGCCTCAGCCTCCTGAGTAGCTGGGAATACAGGCACCCGCCGCCATGCCCGGCTAATTTGTGTATTTTTAGTAGAGATGGGGTTTCACCGTATTGGCCAGGCTGGTCTCGAACTCCTGACCTTGTTATCCGCTCACCTCGGCCTCCCTAAGTGCTGAGATTATAGGCATGAGACACCGCTCCCGGCCTAGACTGTGTTATTTTGTCCACCCCATGTATACCTTTATTCACTCCCTCCTGCCCCAAATGTGACTGAGCATGGACTAAGCCAGGCACTCTGCAAAGTGTATCAGTCTAACTGAGGCTCCATCCCCACCCTGGAGAGCTTGTAAGCTAAGCACTGTTAAAGGAGTTCCTGTATGGACCAAATCCTGGAGTCCTACACACAATTATTGATACAGAGTTGCTCAGCATCCTTCACAGAAAAAAATGCAGTCATATCCAATCTGTCAGCAATAAATATGAAATATTTATTTTGCTTATATTCAATATCATCAGAGGATCATTCAGAACAGGTGCTACCTAGATTTAAGACTCTTGGTGCTGTCATTATAATCAAAAGCACCTAACGACAGCCCACGCATGCTAATGCAAACATAATAATATTAGTGCTTTTCGTTAAAACATGGCTCAGTGAAAGATTTCTGCAGGCCACACGTAGTATGCAAGCGGAACTTTCTTTTTAAACCCTCTTTGAGTAGCCCAGTGAAACAAGAATACTGCAATAAAGGTTATGTGCAGAGTGGAAACCTATCCCAGCAGTTTCTCTCACAATACACCTCACCTGGGTAAACACACATTTGCATATCAATGCATGGATTACAGACTTTTCCTTTTCTGAGAACAAGAAGGTACCCTGTTACACACACAGCCGAACAACAGCCAGGAGCTTTCAAGCCCCATGCAATCTGAGAACAGAGGACTCAGGTCTTCAGAGCCCCAGAGGCCAGTCCTCTACAGCAATCTCTCTCTTCTTTCTCTTAGTGCACTGGGATTCTGTTGTGTAACTCGCCCAGCCTTCAGAGGCAGCCTCCTCCCATCTGGGAGGCTGTGCTGGCTTCTGCAGGAGCCAGCCAGATTTTGAAATTGCATTTGGAACCAGTCACTGTAAAAAGGCTGGTTCTTGGAGGGGGAGAAAGGTGGCTTTGATAGTTATTGATGAGCTCACCAGGTAGGAATGGGACTTTTCAAACAGGCCAAATTAAATCCCAGGCCTTGAGCGAGGGGCCTGGGATTTGCTGCTTTCGCATTGCAAGGAGCAGGTGGGCAGGCTCTGGGAGTATCAGATTCACAAAGTACAGGTGAACAGGTAACCAGATCGGGATCTCTGCAGGTGCCCCGAGGCTGGGAAACAGCGTTGGTGGGGTGGAGTGGCAGGCTGCAACGCGGTGTCCCTCTCACCTGAAGCAGCCAACAGGTTAACCCAGGCCTGTTCCTGCAGGACGGACATGCACTGGTTCCAGCCGATGAAAGCAGATGCAAATCAGTGCAATTTCCTCTGCAGCAATAATTAACCTGCGGGAACCTTGTTGGAGCAGGTAGTTCCAGGAGAATGGCACTGAAGATGTTGGAGAGAGATTAGCATTTTTCAGCTCTCATCGCAGTGATTTGTGCTGCATTTTAGTGTGTGTTCAGTTCCAACTCATTACCATAAAAAAACTCCTCATAAATTAAATTGCTAGGCAGGGGGAATTGATTTTGTTTAGGTAGATAGAGAGCCTGGGATGCTAGTGGGTGTTGCTGGAGAACTGGCAGGGAAAGTGTGTCCTCAGTTTCCTGACTTGTCAT
Source organism: Theropithecus gelada (assembly GCF_003255815.1). Lineage (NCBI taxonomy): Eukaryota > Metazoa > Chordata > Mammalia > Primates > Cercopithecidae > Theropithecus > Theropithecus gelada. Next base: position 208,879,593 of record NC_037668.1, on the reverse strand, counting down.
GGGAGGACCTTGGCCTCTCCAACCTCTAGAACCCGTCCAGCTGGCAACCTACGATTCTGTTTCCTTCCTTCCCTCCCTCCCTCCCTTCCTTCCTTCCTTCCTTCCTCCCTCCCTTCTTTCCTCCCTCCCTCCTTTCCTTCCTTCCTTTTTATTTGAGACAGAATCTTGCTCTGTCACCCAGGCTGGAGTGCAATGGTGCAGTCTCGGCTCACAGCAACCTCCACCTCCTGGGTTCAAGCAATTCTCCTGCCTCAGCCTCCCGAGTAGCTGGGATTACAAGCATATGCTACCATCCCTGGCTAATTTTTGTATTTTTTTAGTAGAGACGGGGTTTCACCATGTTGGCTAGGCTGGTCTCAAACTCCTGACCTTGTGATCCACCTGCCTAGGCCTCCCAAAGTGCTGGGATTACAGGCGTGAGCCACTGCCCCACGCCTGTTTGCTTTTATGAATTGGGGGACTGCCTGGGCCCAGGGAAGCTGCTAGCCATCTGCCTAAGCTGTAGCTGTTGGATGACGCAGGATCCTCATCTCAAGTTGCTTCCAGGACAGGACCACTTTCTTGGGACCCTCTGCACGTGGGCAGTCCTTCCATGACGACAGCTGCCCTGTCATGATAGGATTACTTTGGAGGGTGTATGTGGCCCAGGGAACTGTGTACTCTCAGTGGGCAGGCCCTCTGTTTTGATCATTTTGTATCCCAGCATCTAACACAAGGTGCTCATGACTCAAGACCTTATGTAAAGAGGGAGGAACGAACACAAGGAAGAAAGTTCCCCAGAAATCCTTCCTTACACCTGAACCAATTCCTTCCTATATGTCCTCAGCTTGAGTCATTTTCTGTAGCTCCCTCTTATTTCCATCAGATACTTGGATACATTTCAAATTGGTTCTTGACACCCCACCCCTGAATATCAGTGAGAGAAATCACATGCATGATCTACATTGCATTGACCAGGCCATCCAGACAGAGAGCGGGGATGGCTTGTCTCCTAGGGCAGTGGTGCCAGGTGCTAGCTTAGAGGCCTCGGTTTACCTGCATGCACCAGGGTCCCCTGAGAATCTGTGCCCTTCCCCTCTCGGGAGGGGATGCTTGGAAGGGGTCAATCTGAGGCCCTTGCTTTCATGAAGGGCCCTGAGGCCCACAGCCAGGCTTCTAGAAACCTAGAATTGACCCTGGTTTCCAGAATGACCAGTTTGCCTTTCCTTTATCTGCCCAAGGAGGTGAATTTCTTGGGGGTCTTCTCGGTGTGAGTGTAGTGAGTGCACTCAAGGTGCCTAAAAATACAAGGACAGAGGCTAAATATGAGCATTTTTACCTCGAAGCTGCCTTGAATTGAGTTTCACAGGAAAAGTGTATTAAAATAATTCTTAAAAACTTGGAGCTCTTAAATGTTTCTATTTCTGGGGGGTGGGGAATGGGAATAACTGTCTCCATTACCTGCCTTCCTTCCTTCCTTCCTTTCTCCCTCCCTCCCTCCCTTCCTTCTCCTTCTTTACTTCCTCTTTCTCTCTCTTTCCCCTTCCTCCCTCCCTCCCTTCTTTTCTCTTTCTTTCTCTTTTCTTTCTTTCTTTCTTTCTTTCTTTCTTTCTTTCTTTCTTTCTTTCTTTTTCTTTCTTTCTTTCTCTTTTCCTTCCTTCCTTTCTCCCTTTCTCCTTCCTTCCCTCCCTTCCTTCTCCTTCTTTCCTTCCTCTTTCTCTTTCTTTCCCCTTCCTTCCTCCCTCCCTTCTTTCTTCTTTCTTTCTTTCTTTCTCTCTCTCTCTTTCTTTTCTTTTCTTTCTTTCTTTCTTTCTTTCTTTCTTTCTTTCTTTCTTTCTTTCTTTCTTTCTTTCTCTTTTCCTTCCTTCCTTTCTCCCTTTCTCCTTCCTTCCCTCCCTTCCTTCTCCTTCTTTCCTTCCTCTTTCTCTTTCTTTCCCCTTCCTTCCTCCCTCCCTTCTTTCTTCTTTCTTTCTTTCTTTCTCTCTCTCTCTTTCTTTTCTTTTCTTTCTTTCTTTCTTTCTTTCTTTCTTTCTTTCTTTCTTTCTTTCTTTCTTTCTTTCTCTTTTCCTTCCTTCCTTTCTCCCTTTCTCCTTCCCTCCCTTCCTTCTCCTTCTTTCCTTCCTCTTTCTCTTTCTTTCCCCTTCCTTCCTCCCTCCCTTCTTTCTTCTTTCTTTCTTTCTTTCTCTCTCTCTCTTTCTTTTCTTTTCTTTCTTTCTTTCTTTCTTTCTTTCTTTCTTTCTTTCTTTCTTTCTTTCTTTCTTTCTCTTTTCCTTCCTTCCTTTCTCCCTTTCTCCTTCCCTCCCTTCCTTCTCCTTCTTTCCTTCCTCTTTCTCTTTCTTTCCCCTTCCTTCCTCCCTCCCTCCCTCCTTTCTTTCTTTCTTTTTGTTTCTTTCTTTCTTTTCTTTCTCTTTCTTTCTTTCTTTCCTTTTTCTTTCTCTCTCTCTCTCTCTCTTTCTTTCTTGTCCTTCCTTCCTTTCTCCCTTTCTCCCTCCTTCCCTTCCTTCCTTCTCCTTCTTTCCTTCCTCTTTCTCTTTCCCCTTCCTTCCTCCCTCCCTTCTTTTCTCTTTCTTTCTTTCTCTCTCTTCCTTCCTTCCTTCCCTCCCTTTCCTTTTTTAATAAAGTGTTTTGGAAATCAGCCTGGCCAACATGGTGAAACCCCATCTCTACTAAAAATATAAAAATTAGCTGGGCATGGTGGCGAGTGCCTGTAATCCCAGCTACTCAGGAGGCTGAGGCAGGAGAATCGCTTGAATCCGGGAGGCAGAGGTTGCAGCGAGCTAAGATCGCACCACTGCATTCCAGCCTGGGAGACAGAGCGAAACTCCATCTCAAAAAAAAAAAAAAAAAAAGAAAAGTTAAATGCAGTTTCATTAGGAGACCCCTTAGAGCTAGATTGTGAGCACAAATGGAGGTGCTGGTTCCAACATGGAGGGGTAATTCCTGGTTATGAGGGTGTCATCCAGACCACCACAATAAATCTTAATTTTTTTCATACTACTAACAAAAGGCAAAGATAAAATGAAAAAAAAAAAAAAAAAAAAGCCATGAGAAAGAATGTGGAGTGATCTGAGCATGTGCTTGAGAAGCAGCAGCACATGCTTTGAAAATCAGGGCTGCATTTCTGGCTCTGTCTTGTAAGGGTATGTGGCTTTGGCAAATTACTTGACTTTGTCAAGCCTCAGTTTCCTCATGAGGAGTAAAACAGTAAAACCAGGATTATAATACCATATCCCTCCTAAGCTTGCTGTGAGGAATAACTCAGAATTACATAAAGTGTGTCATAGAATGTCCTGTATCTAGGAAGCACCAAGGCATGGACAGGAGGTGAGATACCCAGTCCTGCCTCAAGCTGAAGAGGACCTCAGAGGCCACGTAAGCCAGCTTGATGGACAGACCTCAGGAGCCAGGAAGGCTGAAGGTCTGCCAGGGGGCCCAGAGAAAGCTGGCGGAGGTGCTGAAACCAAGCACCATGCCTCTACTCTCTCCCCGAGTGGCACGAAGCAAGCCTCGTGTCTTCTCTTCATTACAGTCTGCTTCTTTGTGCAGGAAGATCACCTATGTTTGAAATGCATTTTGCTAAATAGGCATCATAGAAATTCTGATGCTTTGGTGACTCCTCAAATTCAAGACCCCCTCTGTAGCATATGACCCCCTCCGACAATGTAGGAAGACAAAACTGGAAGCTGTGAGACACGGTTTCCATGCCATGATGTGCGAATACAGACCAACGTCATTTACACAACACGCTTCTTTTTTTTTTTTTTTTTTTGACGGCGTCTCACTCTGTCACCAGGCTGGAGTGCAGTGATGCGATCTTGGCTCACCGCAACCTCAGCCTCCTGCTACACAACCTGCTTCTGACCTTCAGACCTTGCTGGAATGCTTGCCTTCCTTCTCACTTCCACTGCCACCCCCAGCAGCTAGCTTTCTTTTGGGAGCCATTTTTACACAGAAAAGCAAGTGTGTACCCCTTTATGCATATTACTGTGTAGCAAAAAGGACCAGAGTATAGCGAGGCTTTCGGGAGGGGAGGAGTCTGGGTGGTTGGTTAGGTTCACCCTCTACTTGTGTGGCTTCCGTCTCCTGCCTGATTCCAGTGTGGCCATAGCTGAATGACAGACTCTCTCACTTGTAGGTGACTCTGTCAGCAGAGCTTAGGTTATGCTGTGGTAATAGGCAAGCCCCAAATCTCAGTGACTCAAAAAAGCAAAGGATTTTCTCACTGATGATGCACATCTACCGCAGGTCAGCAGGGGGCGCTGGTCATGGCAGGGACCCAGGTGGTTGGAGGCTCCATCTCTACTCATCCTTCCATGATTGCAGGGGTGGGACTAAAGGGAAAGTGCTGAATCACACCCTGGCTCTTAATACAACCACCTGTGAATGATACCTATCCCTTCTGCCAGCATCTCATTGGTCAAGCCTTGTCTCGTGGCCACACCTGACTTCGAAGGGAACAGGGAAGTAAGTACATGCCTACCATATGGCCAACAAAAGAACAGAAGGGAAGAAGAGAAGTGGAATATTTGTTGTTTTATTTATTTATTTTTTGAGACAGGATCTCACTTTGCTGCCCAGAGCCTGGAGTGCAGTGGCTTGATCATAACTCACTGCAGCCTTGAGCTCCTGGGCTCAAGTGATCCTCCCATCTCAGCCTCTTGTGTAGCTAGGTCTACAGGTGCACACCACCATGCCTGATTAATTTTTATACAATTTTTTAATAGAGGTAGGGTCTTGCTGTGTTGCCCAGCCTGGTCTCAAACTTTTTTTTTTTTTAATAGTCAGGTGTGGTTATGGGGGGAGACAATGTTAAATCAGCTTAACAATAGCCTACGACACTCGGACCAACTAGGTCTTGAATTCTGGCCTCAAGCAAGCCTCCTGCCTTGGACTCCCAAAGGGTTGGAATTATAGGCCTGAGCCACCACATGTGGCCATATTTATTCTTAAAAAACCCCAAGTCTTTATGGAATTTTAATTGATGTATAATAAAATATGCATATTTAAAGTCTACAGTTTGATAAGCTTGACACACGCATATGCCCATGAAACCACCACCACTACAATCACAATAATGAAGATTCCATCACTGCTGGAAGTTTCCTTGGGACCCTTTGCCATCTCCCCACCCGTGACATCCCTGCTCCTCAATCCTCAGACAACCACTGAACTGCTTTCTGCTGCTGTATGGATTAGTTTGCATTTTCTAGAGTTTTATATAAATGGAATCACACAGCGTGTTCTCTTTTGGCCTGGCTTCTTTCACTCAGCATAATTATTTTGAGATTCATCCATGTAGAAGAGGAATATTTGTGATATCTACCACAGCAGACTTTTCGATTAATGGACTTTATTCTTTCCAACAAGATAACTGATGCGGGTTGAATTCTGTCCACCACCCGCCCCCCTCCCGCCAATTCACATGTTGAAGTCTTAATTGCCTGTACCTAAAAATGTGACCCTGTTTGGAGATGGGATCTTTATTTTAATTATATATATTTTGAGACAGAGTCTCGCTCTGTCGCCCAGGCTGGAGTGCAGTGGTGTGATCTCAGCTCACTGCAATCTCTGTCCCCCAGGTTCAAGTGATTCTCCTGCCTCAGCCTGCCGAGTAGCTGGGATTACAGGCCTATGCCACCACGCCTGGCTAATTTTTGTATTTTTAGTAGAGTTGGGGTTTCACCATGCTGGCAAGTCTGGTCTCGAACTCCTGACCTCAGGTGATCCACATGCCTCAGCCGCCCAAAGTGCTGGGATTACAGACGTGAGCCACCGCGCCTGGCCTGGAGATAGGATCTTTAAAGAGGTAACTAAGTTACAATGAGGTCGTGAGGGTAGGTCCTAATCCAACATGATGAGTGTCTTTATAGGAAGAGGACATTTGACCACAGACAGCTGTGAAGGGAGAACTCCATGTGAGCGTGTAGGCCTGCATGCCGAGGAGGGGCCTGGAACTGATCCGTGCTTCACAGCCTCGGAAGGAAGCGACCTGCTGGCACCTTGATCTCAAATTCCCGCATCCAGAACCGGGCGACAAGGCATTTCTGTTGCTGCAGCCACCCAGGCTGCGGCACTTTGCTATGGCAGCCCTCGTGAAAGAATGCAGTCACTTTTATTTCCAAGGGAAGCAGAGTTAAATGAGCCCCCTTAAGAGATCTTCCTGCGGTGTTTGGGACGTGTCTGTGTGTGCGTGGACAGGGCCGTCTGCAGGCGGATCAGCGTGCGGCGCGGGCAGGCACCTCTGTGTCCTAAGCGCAGACACCCGGTGTCACCCTTCAGGCATCCAGGGAAGGAAGCTGATAAAATGAAGCTCTTCATGCTCCAGGTTCCGTTTCTTCTTTGGAATGCTCGAAGGCTTCCCAGCTATTCCATGTTCAGGCCTGGCTTTCAAGAGGCTGCAGGCCGGAGTGGGGAAGGTGGCTGAAGCCGGTCCTGGGTCTCTCCGAGCCCCTCAGAGAACTCTCTGGTTGCACTAGAAACCATCCTTGCCGCTGAAAAATGCCGCTGAAAAATGGCGGCAAAGCCCAAGTGGAGAAGGAGGGTTCTGTAGGCGTGGCTTCCAACCCAAAAGAACAGAAAGCCAGGGCCCTCATTCTGCCCTGAACTGTGATCCGGACGGTTCACCAGGAGCACAGCCCTTGTGTTCCTCGCTGCCTCCCCCTGAAGGCGCTGGAGGCCGCATGACGTTGCCTGCCACTGTGGGGGTGACACGCTCCCCTGGCCCCGGCCTGGACGGGCCCTGACAGGTGCAGTGGGAGAACAAAGCGTCATTCTGAGGGTGAGGAATTTCACTCAGCAGCAAGCGTGTTGCGTGTCCTCTTCGTCTCAGACACTGTACAATATGCCGTTACATTTACCCCATTTCATCCTTGTGACAATCCTGTGAGGTAGGAATTCCCATGTCCACCTAAGAAATGAGGAAACCGAGGCTCGGAGGGACGGGGAACACACAACTGGGGAGGGGCCGAGATGGTTCTAGAACATCCATCCTTTGGCCTCAGCGGGAGTACATAGGAATCACCTAGTATGTTACTGGGAGGTCCAGACACTCAAACGTGAATTTGCTTCTCTCTCTAGAGAGCTACCAGATTTAGCAAATAAAAGGGCAAGACGTTTAGTTAAACTGGAATAGAATTTCATATAAACAATGAATACTTGTTTTTTTGTTTTGTTTTGTTTTGTTTTTGAGACAGGGTCTCACTCTGTTGTCCAGGCTAGAGTTCAATGGCGGGATCACAGTGCACTGCAGCCTCCATCTCTTGGGCTCAAGTTATCCTCCCACCTCAGCCTCCCAGGTAGCTAGAACGACAGGTGTGCACCACCATGTCTGGCTAATTATTTTATTTCTGTATAGATGGAGTCTCACTGTGTTGCCCATGCTGGTCTCAAACCCCTAGCTTAAGCAATCCTCCCACATTGGCCTCCCAAAGTGTTGGGATTATGGGTGTGAGCCACCATGCCTGGCCAACAAATATAGATATTTTGGGTGTAAATGTGTTTCATGCAATATTTGGGATGTATTTATACTGAAAGGGTATTCATTGTTTATCTGAAGTTCACATTTAACTGGGTGTCCTGTGTTTACCTGGCAGTGCTGCTTCCAGGTGAAGCTTGTAGTTGCTTTAATGCTGAAGGAGCCTTCATTTGCTGGGGCTGGGACTGTATTCAGCTTTACTCATGAACTCTGTGGGCTCTCCAAAGCTCTTTCTGAAATCAGCCTCACTATCCACAGGTGAGGTTACCAGGACCGTCAGCCTGAGGAGAATCAGCTCTTCCGCACCAAATCCTGAAGATCACATGGCAGAGTGAGCTGGAGCGAGGTACCGGCAGACCTCTTAGGTGGGGCATGCACCCCCTAGTGTCCCATGTCCCCACTGTTCCCTGTGGCTATATCCATTTCACTTGACTTACTTTTACTCCTTGTCTAGCTCCTTGTGGCATTGTTCTTTTTCTCTTTTCTTTTTTTTTTTGAGACAGTCTCCCACTGTCACCCAGGTTGGAGTACAGTGGCGTAATCTCAGCTCACTGCAACCTCCACCTCCTGGGTTCAAGAGATTCTCCTGCCTCAGTCTCCTGAGTAGCTGGGATTATAGTTGCCCGCCGCTACGCCCGGATAATTTTTGTATTTTTAGTAGAGACAGGGTTTCACCATGTTGGCCAGGCTGGTCTTGAACTCCTGACCTCAGGTGATCCACCCACCTCAGTCTCCCAAAGTGTTGGGATTACAGGCGTGAGCCACCGCGCCTGGCTGGCATTGAGTTTTCAACCCTTCATCTATACCATATGTCAGATCATCTCCTTCTTCTTGCAATGACAGCAAAAATACCGAGGCTTCAATTACTTACCCTCCTCTATTTCTGTTTTATTCCCTCTCCCTATTGCCATTTCCATGCACTCATGCCCACGCACAGGTTGTAGGAACCAATTAGTATGTTGCTGGGAGGTCCAGACACTCAAATGTGAACTTGCTTCTCTCCCTGGAGGGCTACCAGATTTAGCAAATAAACAGGCAAGATGCTCAGCTAAATTTGAATTGAATTTCGTATAAATAGTGAATACTTTTTCTTTTTTTCTTTTTTTTTTTTGAGACAGGGTCTTGCTCCATTGTCCAGCTAGAGTGCAGTGGCAAGATGATGGCTCACTACAGCCTCCATCTCTTGGGCTTAAGAGCCCTCCCCCATGGCTCAGCCTGCCCTGAGGCCAGTCCTCGTACATGGTGCATGGCTGCCTTCAAGACATCTCCAAGGAGCCCTCACTGAGAAGCCCCCTGGTGCACACACAAAGTCACGTTGCTATTTAGTTGAATTTCTTCATTGTACAGGTTAAGAAATGGAAGATGTGACTCTCAAGGATTATCCACAACTAAAACTGTGTGAAACGGCGATCAGTACCCGGGCAACAGGGAAGTGGGAATTTCTCACCAACCCACGTGCCAGGATCCAGCCTCAACGCTTGTGAGGATCCAGCCTCAACGCTCTGCACATCTCCAGTGTGGAACAGCACCATGTGCCTAATGAGTTCTTCTCTGACTGATTGATTGATTGATTACTAAAACACTCAGCACTCCTGGCAAAGCAGTTCTCACACTGTTGAACAAATTATCTTTATGCACTGCAGTCTCTTGAGCTTAGATGAAGGCAAACTCACTGTAATCTTCAGATCATTTAGCAATGCCTTGGAATCACTGGATATGAGAAAATATCCAGGCATGTGGAATACGAAGGGGGAAGAAAAGCAGGACTTGGAGGGACTGTGCTAGTGGATTTCAACTCTATGTTTTCTAAAATGAACCAGGGGCAGGCAAACTACTACCTTGTAGGCCAAATCTGGCCAGTGACCTGTTTTATCATTGATTGATTGATTGACAGGGTCTTGTCTTGCTCTGTCACCCAGGCTGAAGTGCATTGGTTTGATCATTGTTCACTGCAGCCTCGAACTCTTGGACTCAAGCCATCCTCCCACCTCAGCCTCCCAAGTAGCTAGGACTACAGGTGTGCACTGTAATGCCTGGCTAATTTTTTTTCCTTTTTTTTTTTTTTGTAGAAATGGCATCTTGCTGTGTTACCCAGACTGGTCTTTAACTCCTGGCCCCAAGCGATCCCTGACTTTATGGCACTTGCTTAGCCTGGTGTGACAGTGTCTGTCTCCTGGAGGCCAGGAGCCCCTGGCATGCAGCCAGCATGCCCCATTTATAATTGTAGCCCAGCACATGGAAGGGACCCAAGGGAATGACAGCAACGTTGACTTTGCCATTTCAACCCTCAACCTCATTTTATTGTTCTATTCGTATTATCTGGGGGACAAAATTTTCCCACATTCTTTTCTGTTGGTGCCACCATCTCTGTGCCTCCATGTGCTGCTGACCCACCAAGCCCATGGCCAGCTCAGCACTCGGATTTTATGTGGTCTCTCAGTATGGGTTCCTTTATCGGCATCTCAAAAAGCTTTTGTGTTTTATCCATAATTGATTAAAGGTTTGTAGCTGTGAATAAAAGATTGATTAAAAGTAACAACAGCAAAACAGCTCTTGTTTTTCTTCACCGTCTGCCTTTCCCCAGAAGAGTCTCCTACATCCGAGCAGACGGTCCTCGATGTGGACCCACACAACCTTACGAGTTTTCCTTAGACCCAAGAAAGGGAGGCGTGGGGAATGATGGTTACTTGCTGATACTTACTGATATCGCAACGCCAGCAATAAGAATACCATCTGGACGTTATCTGTGGTTGGCGTGTTTCATTTTGCATTTTATGTGATGGGTGCTGGGATTTGGACAGGCCCAAGCTCCCACCCTCGTGTTGCTCAGTATACTGGGAAATGGCATCACCTATGACGGCACTGTGATTAGCAAGGTGAGGGGAGGGGCCAGACCTCAGCCCAGGAGTGGGGTTCAGGGCAGGCCTCTGGGGGGAAGCAGTGGCAGCAGCAGGAGCTGGGCTTGGTGTCCCGCTCAGACAAGTGGTGGAGCCAGCAGCAGGATCTGCACTCACGTCCTCTGGTAATAAGCTCTGCTCTCCGCCGGCCCTGACTTCAGAGCAGTGCGGAAGCTGGGCAGTCCCAAGGCACAGCCACATGTTTACAGCTTCTATTTATTTTTATTTTTTTTAAAGACAGAGTTTCACTCTTGTCACCCAGACTGGAGTGCAATGGCACGATCTCGGCTCACTGCAGCCTCTGCCCCCCGGGTTCAAGCCATTCTCCTTCCTCAGCCACCTGAGTAGCGGGGATTACAAGCACACGCCAACACGTCAAGCTAATTTTTGTATTTTTACTAGAGACAGGGTTTCGCCACGTTGGCCAGGCTGGTCTCGAATTCCTGACCTCAGGTGATCCACTTGCTTTGTCCTCCTAAGGTGCTAGGACTGCGGGCATGAGCTACTGTGCGTGGCCTTTTTTTTTTGTTTGTTTGAGACAAAGTCTCTCGCTCTGTTGCCCAGGCTAGAATGCAGTGGCATGATCTCGGCTCACTGCAACACCGTCTCCTGGGTTTAAGCGATTCTCCTGCCTCGGCCTCCCGAGTAGCTGGAATCACAGGCACCCGCCACCACACCTAATTTTTGTACTTTTAGTAGAGATGGAGTTTCACCATGTTGGCCAGTCTGGTCTTGAACTGCTGACCTCAAGTGACCCGCCTGCCTCGGTCTCCCAAAGTGCTGGGATTACAGGTGTGAGCTACTGCACCCAGCCACATGTTCACAGCTTCTATTTGAAGGATCTTAAAACCACAGAGAATGCAGCAGTGCACGCCGCCCTCTCCCCCACCTCCCTTTCCCCACACTCACGTTCCTTTCCTTATGCCCAAATCACTGGCTTAGTCAGAAAGACCATTCTATCCTGAGACTAAACGAAGGAAAGGGATGCAGAGTCCACTGGCTTCTGTCGCCTCACATTTTAATAGAGGCTTCAAGCAACAATTACCTACGGGATGTGTCTGAGAGGCACTATAGAAAGGGGCAGAATTATCTACCAGCTTGAGAAATGGTACATTTCTCAGGACTTTTGGAGGAGAACCAGCTCCGTGCTGCAGGAGCCGTGTGGAGCTCGGCCTTACTGCTAGAGCCTTGTCCTGGATGCTGGAAGGAACCAGAAGATTCAAAATAGAGTCAGGGTCCAAGCCGCCAGTGCAGGGCAGGGCACATCACAATCGACATTGCCACCACTGCCACCAGCCCCAGTGCAGCCCCGGGAAGGAGCTTGTTCTCTCCTGGGTGATTGCTGCTCTGCTAGGAGACCGTAGGCAAGAGGAGTCCACCCTGGGCTGTGGGGAACCTGCCCTCTCTCCCTCACAGAGCGCCGTAAAACAAAGCAGCATCATGCGTAAGCCCGTGTTTCCAGCAGTTTATCAGAGCCTCAGATGTGTGGTGTAGATCCCATCGCCTCGAGGCTCAGGAGAACCGGCAAGCGTGTGGTGCCCTGGTCGGGGTCCCAGTTGACCATGATCCCCGTCTCTGGCATCTTTTTTGTGGGTCTCCCCTTGTTTTTTTTTTTGTTTTTTGTTTTTTATTTAATTTATTTATTTATTTAATGTTTTTTCAGACGGAGTCTTGCTCTTGTCGCCTAGGTTGGAGTGTAGTGGCGTGATCTTGGCTCACTGAAACCTCTACCTCTCGGGTTCAAGTGATTCTCCTGCCTCAGCCTCCTGAATAGCTGGGATTAGAGGCACCCACCACCACCACGCCTGGCTAATTTTTGTACTTTTAGTAGAGACAGGTTTCGCCATGTTGGCCAAGCTGGTCTTGAACTCCTGATCTCAGCTGATCTACCTGCCTCAGCCTCCCAAAGTGCTGGGATTACAGGCGTGAGCTACCGCGCCCGGCCTGTTTTTTTCTTTCTTTCTTTTTTTTTTTTGAGACAGTCTCACTCTGTCGCCTAGGCCAGAGTGCAATGGCATGATGTCGGCTCACTGCAACCTCTACTTCCTGGGTTCAAGCGAGTCTCGTGTTTCAGCCTCCCAAGTAGCTGGGACTAAAGACATGAGCCACCACGCCCAGTTACTTTTTTTGTATTTTTAGTAGAGGGTTTTCGTCATGTTGACAAGGCTGGTCTTGAACTCCTGACTTCTGGCGATCCGACTGCCTTGGCCTCCCAAAGTGCTGGGATTACAGGGGTGAGCCACTGCGCCTGCTCCCCTTGGTTTTAATGTGGACGCCTTGTGCTTTCTGCTCAGTATTCCTGGCCCCGGTGATCACAGGGGTTGTGAATTATGGATGCAGCAGCAACTGTTTTTAATCTCCCAGGAACAAAACCAGAGTGTCTTCTGCCCCGGGGGGCTGCGGGTGAGGAAGGGATGGCAGCTGCTTCGATATGGCTGCCTCCGGCTGACGTCAATGCGAGTCATTCCAGGCCAAAGGCTCCACTCAGGAAGCTTGAAAGTGATACTGAAAACAGATTTGCATGTTTTCCTTTCACGGGAACTTGGCTACTCTCAGTTCCATTGAGATGTTTTCACCAGCCTTTGTGCAACCGGTGTGTGGAACGAGCACAGCCTGCGATGCAATTGGAAGGCGACTTTAGCTTTTGTCCTGTGCTGCCCCTTTAAAGTTTATTGAGCCGGATTCATGTTCCCAGACCCTGGCGGGCTTGGACTTTTCTGCTCCTCTTAGGAAATAGTCTGTCTGATGGTTGCTTTACATGGAAAAAAAAAAAACCAAAACAGTCTCAATTTGGAATTTCAATGTCCAGGCCAAGATATTAGTCAAAACTTCAAACCATTCTTCTTGCTCCAGCTGAGGCTGCTTAGGGCTGGAAGTCTGCATGGGAAAGGGATGAGGCTGGCTTCTGTCCTTTCTCCCAAGGTTGGAGCTGGGTGAGGGGTTTTAGGGCCCGGGACAGCTCTCACCCGAGTAGGTGCATGGGCAGCTGGCTGGCTGTGCATCCTTTGGGTCTGGCTGTGGTTGAAAGCTGCCCTTTCTCCTGGCGGGGCTCCTCCGTGGGTCTGCGCTTCCTGGAGTCTCTTCTTGGTGATCATTTGAGACTCTTTGCTTTAGTCCCTTGGGTTTACCTCGAGCTTTTTGCTGCTGGGGTTTCCGCCTCTCCAGGTGGTCTTATTGGTCAGGCCCCTAGCGGATCCCATGCTGGTTCCCTCTCCGTGTGGCTGCAGCTGGTTCTGACCCTCTTATGTGGCTTGCCCCGACAAGCTCTGGGAGGGAGGCCAACCCCAACGCAGTGCTTGCTTCTGGTTCTGGCATCAAAGCAGGCAGGGCCAGACATGGTGGCTCACACCTGTAAACCCAGCACTTCGGGAAGCTGAGGAGGGAGGATCACTTGAGGCCGAGAGTTCAAGACCAGCAACCTAGTGAGATACCATGTCATTACAAAAATAAATACTATTATTTTTGAGACAGAGTCTCACTCTCTTGCCCAGGCTGGAGTGCAGTGGCGCGATCTCAGCTCACTGAAACCTCCACCTCCTGGGTTCAAGCAATCTTCTTACCTCAGCCTCCTGAGTAGCTGGGATTATAGGCATGCGTCACCATGCCCAGCTAATTTTTGTGTTTTTAGAGGAGACGGGGTTTCGCCATGTTGGCCAGGCTGGTCTTGAACTCCTGACCTCAAGTGATCAGCCCGCCTCTGCCTCCCAAAGTGCTGGGATTACAGCCTTGAGCCACTGTGCCTGGTTCACACACCCAAAAATTTATTTAAAAAAACCATGCGGTGGCTCATGCCCAAAATCCCAGCACTTTGGGAGGCCGAGGCAGGTGGTTCACCTGAGGTCAAGAGTTCAAGACCAGCCTGACCAACATGGTGAAACCCCGTCTCTACTAAAAATACAGTATTAGCTGGGCATGATGGCACATGCCTGTAATCTCAACTACTTGGAAGGCTGAGGCAGGAGAATTGCTTGAACCCGGGAGGCGGAGGCTGCAGTGAGCCAAGATTATGCCATTGTACTCCAGCCTGGGCAACAAGAGTGAAACTCTGTCTCAAGCAATCAATCAATCAATAAAAATAATAATTAAAAAAAGCAGGCAGTAGTCATTCCGTACATTAGTTCTCTGTGGTTCTCAAAAAAATTACGACAAATTACGATGCTTAACACAGAAATTTATTCTTTCACAGTCCTGGAGGACAGAAGTCTGAAACCAAGATCACGGGGCTGAAATCAAGGTGTGGGCACAGCCCTGCTCCCTCTGCGACTGTCGGGAGAATACCCAGCTTGCTGCTTCCGGCTTGCGGTGTCTGCTGACAACCTTTGGCCTGTGGCCGCATCACTCAGTCCCCACCTCTGCATCACATCACCATCTCCTCTGCCTTGGGCAAACCTCCTTTTGTCCCTCTCTTACAGGGAAACGGCTAATTGCATTTAGGGCTCATATAATCTCATTTAGGGCTAATCCCAGATAATCTCCCCATCCTGAGATCCTAAATTTAATAACATCGGCAAAGACCCTCTTTCCAAATAAGGCCACATTTATAGGCTCCGGGGTTAGGCCTGACACGGTTGGGGCTTTCATCAGCCTCCCGCAGCCTGACACCCACTCTCTGGATTTCCTGGATGGTAAGGGCGCCAGCCTCCTCTGCCATCAGCAAGAGGGAATCCCAGGGTGAGCTCCCTGAGACACTTTGTGGAAACCCACGGATTTGAGATGAGGGGAGGCCCCCACTTCCCCTCAGGAAGCACAGCTTTCTCCACAGAGACACCCCTCAGGCAATCTTCTCTTCAAAATCATGTCTCTCAACTGGCCCACTCTTTATATTTTTTGGTGGGGGCAATGAGAATGCTCACAGGTTGTGGATCAGGTTCTAGACTATTTCCTATCCCATTGAAAGTAGCTTGGAACCCAAAGCATCTTTGAACATTCTGCTACCTTTGCTGTAGAGTTCATAATGGTTGATGCTGTCCAGGGCTGTGTGGGTTCTAAGGCTGTGCAAACTGTGAAGGCTGAAATCCAGCCCACTTTCTGCCTGATGAGCCTGGTGCCCCAGCCACGGGGTGTCTCAATTGTGGGGAGCATGAGCCCCTCTTGTGAGCAGAGGGGCTGCCTGTGGTTTCCTCTGGGCTCTCCCCTGGACGCTGATCTCATCCCCTTCTCACACAGCCCAAGGACCTGCCAGCGGGCGGCTGGTGATGGAGACGCCGCAACGTGACCACGGAACGCTAGTGATGAATGATGCAAACTCACTTAATCCTCTGGATTTTCAGCGTGCAACTGCTGTGCTGTCGTAGCAATCTCCTACTCTGTGGGTTAGCAGGTTGTCATTCAATAAGGAGTCAATGCTTGTGTGAACCAAGCAGAGATGAACAAGCTGGTTTAGAAAGAAAATGTACTTCTCATCTTGCGAAATGTGGTCCAGCTTTTAGGAGAAAAAAAAAAACCAACAGATTTGTTTGGAAGGTTCCAGAATGTTCAGATAATAAATCCTTTTATCTCCTTCTTCCACCTTAGCAGCAAAGACAAGTGGCCTGTCTGTTGACTGCCAAAATAGGGAATGAAAAATCAGAAGACCTGGCTACATTCTAAAGACGCGGGCGTGCTGGTTCACAGGAAACCCATTTGTTCACAAGGTTACCTGTGAAAACTGCAGTTTATAGAAGAAACTGACAAATATCAGTAAAGATATCATTCGAAATGACAAAGTCATCACAGGCTGAGATTGTTTAGGGATCTATCAGCATGCCTTGATTATTTTTTTCTTGACTGAAACATGTCTATCCCCCGTTTTACCGCTCCCAAACCCCCACCAATGACTTGAAAGAAAATTTGCATCTTCTCGTATTCACTCCCAACTCATCTTATTTTTGATTCTTGGGTCCATAATGTCACTGGCTCAGATGAGTGAGCCTAAGTCTTTCTTACATGGATAGTCCTGGGGGGAAATGGGGAAGATCTGGGGCAGCCTTGGAGGCCAGGGTTTCTTTAGGATTATCAGCCTGAAGACTGTTCCCTTCAAGGGTTGCTGTAACAAAGTACCACAGACTAGGGGGCTTAAATAACAGAAACGGAGTCTCTCCTATTCCTGGGGACTGGAAGTCCAAGATCAAAGTGTCAGCAGGATCAGCTCCCCCTGCAGCCTCTCTTCTTGGCTTGCGGATGGTCCTATTCTCTCTGTGTCCTCATGTGGTTGTCCCCTGTGTGTGTCTGTGTCTTTTTTTTTTTTGAGACAGTCTTGTAAGAGCAGTCTGGAGTGCAGTGGTGTGATCTCAGCTCACTGCAACCTCCACCTCCTGGGTTCAAGCGATTCTCCTGCTTCAGCCTCCCGATTACAGGCACCCGCCACAAGGCCCAGCTAATTTTTGTAATTTTAGTAGAGATGGGGTTTTGCCATGTTGGCCAGGGTGGTCTCAAACTCCTGACCTCATGATCCGCCTGCCTTAGCCTCCCAAAGTGCTGGGATTACAGGCATGAGCCACTGCTCCCAGTTGTCTGTGTCATAATTTCCTTTTCTTATATCAGTCAAATTGTATTAGGACCCACAGTAATGACCTCCCTAAATCTTAACTACTCACTAAATCTTAAAACTACCCTTTTAAAGACTCTGTTTCCAAATATACTCACATTGTTAAGTACTGGGGGTAAGGACTTCAATGTATGAATTTTTTGGCTAGGGGAGCATAGTTTAACCCCTAACAACAGGTCCCAGGCACTTTTTTTTTTGAAACCGAGTTTCACTGTTTTTGCCCAGGGTGGAGTGCATTGGTGTGATCTCAGCTCACTGCAGCCTCTGTCTCCTGGGTTCAAGTGGTTCTCCTGCCTCAGAGTAGCTGGGATTACAGGCGTGCACCACCACGCCTGGCTAATTTTGTATTTTTAGCAGAGACGGGGCTTCACCATGTTGGCCAGGCTGGTCTCGAACTCCTGACCTCAGGTGATCCGCTTGCCTCGGCCTCCCAAAGTGCTGGGATTACAGGCATGAGCCACTGTGCCCGGCTCCCAGGCATGTTACATGCATGATTTCAAGTAATCCTCCCAGTGATATTATAATGTAGATATTACTGTCCCCTTCTACATATATGACGAAAACAAGTCCCCCAAAGAATCAGCAATCTGGCCAACACCACACAGTTAGTAAATGGCAGAGACATGAGTCAAACCAGGTCTGTGTGCCCCAAGTCTGCGTGTGCTCTTCCGATTGCACTGTGCTGTCTGCTGTGGTGGTGGCTGCATGGTGTGAGATGTAGGCAGTAAGGAGGAGAAGGTGTTATATCACAAGCTGGCACTAAAAATAAAGCACTGGGGGTCACATGCCCATGCACAGCCACCCCGAGACTTTCCTTCCCAGTGACCTCTCCATTGCCCTATCGTATCTCCTTTCCCCTAGGTTGGCCCTTGTATTCACATCTAATCTCATTGTAACTATTGGCAGGAACTGGAGAGGTTCCCTCTTCCTAGAAAGGAGGGGCCTCTGCAGAAATGGTGAAAGTAGAGAAGCAAAGAAGGATGCTCATGGCCATGGAGAGTCCCGACCCTAACTCAGGCCTGGTGTGGGAAACAACCTGGCAACTGGAAGACAATCAGAAGAAAGAAGCCCACGGAGGACCAGCACCTCAGTGAGTGGGAAAAGATGGCCACACCCACCTCCTCCCGTGGAATCCAGCCCCAGCCTGGACCAGGGCAGCTGAGTTCATACCACGGTTTCCCAGGTGTTAGCAACTGTATTGTCCTCCCACATCCGGAATTCATAAGCTGAAACCCTAACGCCTAGCACCTCAGAATGTATATTTGGAGATAGGATCTTAAAGAGGGAATGAAATTAAAATGAGGCCATGAGGGTACATCCTAATTCAACATGACTGGTGTCTATCTCGGAAGAGGAGATTAGGACAGCCACATGCAGAGGCAAGATCAAGTGAAGACTCAGAACGGAGGCAGCCATCTGCAAGCCAAGGAGGAAGGCCTCGAAAGGAGGCCTCCCTGCAGTCACCTTGGTCTCAGAATCCCAGCCTCCAGAAATGTGAAGAAACACATTCCTGTAGATTAAGCCCTGCAGCCTGTGGCACCTGGTATACAAGCTAGTTTCTTCCTTTCCCAAAGTGCTGGGATTATAGGCGTGAGCCACCACACCCGGCCACAACTGATTTTTGTATCCTGATTTTGTGTTCAGAAATCTTGTTATACTCTTATTAACTGTAATATCTTAATAATATATGTATATTATTTAGGGGAATTCCTTTGTAGACATTATGTCATCTGTAATATTAATGATTTGTCTCTTCCTAAACCTCCTGTTATTTCTTTTTCTTGCCTTGTTGCATTGTCTGACTTCCTGTGAGACCCCCAGCATAATGTTGAAAGGAGTGGGGTTATCAGGCATCCTCATCTTGTTGAAGGCTCACAGGGAAAGCCTTCAGCATTTCAGCTTCTGATGTTTGCTGTAGGCTTTTGTTTTGTTTTGTTTTTTGTAGATCTCCTTTATCACATTAAGGAAAATTTTTGTCTATTCCTAGCTTACTAATTTTTTTTTTCTAATCAAGAAAGAATATTGAATCCTAGGAAACATCTTTCCTATCTCTATAGGGATAACCAAGATTTCTTTCTCCTTTCATTTTTTAAAGGAGAAAAATTTGTTTTTTTAGTTAATTTGTTTTTTTAAAGTTACAGCAGGCTGGCTGTGGTGGCTCATGCTTGAATTCCCAACACTTTGGGAGGCTCAGGTTGGTGGATCATTTGAGGTCAGGAGTTCAAAACCAGTCTGGCCAACAGGGTGAAACCCTGTCTCTACTAAAACTATAAAAAAATATTAGCCAGGCATGGTGGTGGGCACCTGTAATCCTAGCTACTTGGGAGGCTGATGCAGGAGAATTGTTTGAACCGGAAGGTGGAGGTTACAGTGAGCCAATATTGTGCCATTCCACTCCAGCCTGGCAACAACAGTGAAACTCCGTCTCAAAAAAAAAAAAAAAAAAAGAAACAAATGTTAAAGCAAACTTGCATTTTAAAATGTAACCCGTCGTGGTTATTCCATATTAGCTTTTTTATACATTGCTAGATTTAACTTGATAATTTTTAAAAAAGAATTTTCAGTCTAAATGTATGAGCGAGTTTGGCCTGCAATTTGGAGATCTTCCCTTTGCCCTTCCAGATGTGCTTGCTCTTTTTACTCCACTTTGCCCACTGCCCAGCAGGGCTGACCCATGTGAATTTCTTCATCAAGGTCCTGTACCCTCTGGTTGACAGCTGGATCAGGCCAGTGGGGAGCCCTAGCAGGAGACTGGAGGAAGGGAGGACAGTGTGTTCATTTCCGGCTGGTTATATTTTTTGAGACATGAGTTGCTTATTCCAACCACTCTCTCTTCTTCTGAGGTCTGGTAAGCTTTCTCTTCCCTGGTTCCTATCTCAAGAACAAGATCCCTTGTTGTTCCCCTTCAACCACACATTGTAAATAAATCTTCTCCAAATTATCCTATTTCATTAAAATTTTTTATGTTGTTTTTCTAGAGACAGAGATCTCACTATGTTGACCAGGCTGGTCTCAAACTCCTGGCCCCAAGAATCCTCCTGCCTTGGCCTCCCGAGTAACTGAGATTACAGGTACAAGTCACTGTGCCTGACTTAAATTATCCTATTTCAGTGTATATTTCCGTTGGTATAGTCACTGATGAAGCTTATAACTTCCCTTGCTTATAATATTGTTGGGTTTCACAACCAAGACTATGATAGTTTCATAAAAGGGGTTGGAGACTGCTTCTTCTCTATATTCTGAAATAGTATTTGTTTCTTGGTAGAACAGATTAAAACTTTGGTAGGTTTTTTGGGTCTTTAGTGTTGCATCTTGGCCTTTATTTATTTATTTATTTTTGAGACGGAGTCTCACTCTGTTGCCCAGGCTGGAGTGCAATGGCACCATTTTGGCTCACCGCAACCTCCGCCTCCCGGGTTCAAGCGATTCTCCTGCCTCAGCCTCCCAAGTAGCTGGGACTACAGGCATGTGCCACCATGCCTGGCTAATTTTGTATTTTTAGTAGAGTCGGAGTTTCTCCGTGTTCATCAGGCTGGTCTCGAACTCCCAACCTCAGGTGATCTGTCCGCCTCAACCTCCCAAAGTGCTGGGATTACAGGCATGAGCTACCAGGCCTGGCACATCTGGGACTTCAGGGTTGCATCTAAGAAGTCGTCACCAAATTCAAGGTTATCTACATTTTCTCCTATGTTATCTTCTAGGAATTTTAGAGTTGTGCATTTGTGCACTTTACATGTAGGCCTATGATTCATTTTGAGGTAATTTTTTTTTTTTTTCCCCGAGACTGAGTCTCGCTCTGTTGCCCAGGCTGGGCTGCAGTGGCGTGATCTCGGCTCACTGTAACCTCCGCCTCCTGGGTTCAAGCAATTTTCCTGTCTGAGTCTCCTGAGTAGCTGGGACTGTAGGCACACGCTACCAAGCCCGGCTAATTTTTTTGTATTTTTAGTAGAGACAGGGTTTTGCCATGTTGGCCAGGCTGGTCTCGAACTCCTGACCTCAAGTGATTCACCTGCCTCAGCCTCCTGAAGTGCTGGGATTACAGGCGTGAGCCATCGTGCCTGGCTGTGTTATTTCTTTTCTTCTGTTTACTTCAGAATTAATTTGCTCTTTTTTCTAGTTTTCTAAAAAGGAAGCTTAGATTATTGATTTTAGATCTTCCTTCTTTTCTAATATATGTATTCAAGGCTATAAATCTTCCTCTATGCACTACTTTTGCTGCATCCCACAAAATTTGATAAGTCACATTTTCATCTTCATTTAGTTCAAAATATTTTTATTCCTCTTGAGATTATTTTATTGAATTTTAATTTTTTAAAGTGATAACATTGTGTGTATTTATTGTGTGTAACATGTTTCAAAATATATATTTCAAGATATACATAATATATATTTCAATATATTATATTTCTATATATATTCCACTATATACATAGAGTGGAATGGCTAAATCGAGCTAATTAACATATATATGACCTCACAAAGTTATCATTTTTGTGGTGAGAACACTTACAATCTACTTCACATTTTCAAGAATATGATACATTGTTATTAAGTACAGTCACCAGGTTGTACAACAGGTCTCTTGAATTTATTTCTCCTGTCTAACTGGAATTTTGTATCTTTTAACCACCTTCCTCCCCCCAACCCCATATCTCTTGAGATTTCTTTTTTGAGCCATGTGTTATGAAAAAGTGTGGTATTTAATCTCCAAGTATTCTGAACACTTCCAGCTTTCTTTCCATGATTGATTTTTAGTTAAATTCCATTTTAGTCTGACAGCAGATATTTTATAATTTTTGTTTTTAAAAAATTGTTAAGGTGTGTTTTATGGCCCAGGATGGGATCTATCTTGGTGAATGTTCCATGTGAGCTTGAGAAGAATGTATATTGTGTTGTTGCTAGAATGAAGTAGTTGATCGATGTCAATTACAGCCGGATGACGGATGGTGTTATTGAATTCCACTATGTCCTTATGATTTTCTGCCTGCTGACTTTGTCCATTTCCAATAGAAGGTGTTGAAGCCTTCAACTGTAAGAGTAGATTTATCTATTTCTCTCTGCAGTTCTGTCGGTTTTTGTCTCGTATATTTTGATGCTGTTGTTAGGTGCATACACATTAAGAATTATTATATTTTCTTGGAGATTTGACCCCCTTTATCATCATGCAATGCTTCTCTTTATCCCTGATAACTTTCCTTGCTCTGAAATCTGCTCTGACATTAATGTAACTATCCCTGGTTTCTTTTGATTAGTGTTACCATGGTATATTTTTCTTCATCCCTTTGTTTAATTGTTTTCCTGTAGTTTGAATACAATATACATAGTATAGGTTTTTTTTTGTTTTTTTTGTGTTTTTTTTTTTTTTTTGTGGTATTTATCCAGGTTAGTGTTCTCTGAGTTTCCTAGATCTGTGGTTTTGTGTCTGACATTAATTTGGGAAATATTCTCAGTAATTACTGCTTCAAACGTTTCTTCTCCTCCTCCTTCTTCTTCCTCCTTTTTTTTTTTTTTTGAGACAGGGTTTCCTCTGCTGCCCAGGCTGGAGTTTGGTGGGGCAGCTGAGCTCGCTGCAACCTCTGACTTCTGGACTCAAGTGATCCTCCTACCTTAGCCTCCTGAGTAGCTGGGACTACAAGGACATGCCACCACACTTGGCTAATTTTTGTATTTTTTGTAGAGATGGGGTTTTGCCATGTTGGCCAGGCAGGTGTTGAACTCTTGACCTCAAAAGATATGCCCGCCTAGGCCTCCTGAAGAACTGGGATTATAGGCGTGAGCCACCGTGCCCAGTCTCAAGTATTTCTTCCGTTTTGTTTCTTTTTCTCTCTTTCCTCTTCTTCTGATATTTCCATTACGTGTATGTTACATCTTTTGTAGTTGTACAACAGTTCTAGGATAATCTTCTGTTTTTTAGTCTTCTCTCTCTTTGATTTTTCATTTTGGAAGTTTTTGTTGTCAGATCCTCAAGCTCAGACAGTCTCTCCCCAGTTGAGTCCATTGAAGGAATTCTTCATTTCTCTTACAGTATTTTTGGGCTCTAGCATTTCTTTTTGATTTTTTTTTCTTAGAATATCTATCTCTCTGCTTGCACTGCCTATTTGTTCTTTCATGTTGTCTATTTTATCCATTAGATTCCTCAACATGTTAGTCCTAATTATTTAACTGGCCAGGTGCCATGGCTCACACCTGTAATCCCAGCACTTTGGGAGGCCGAGGCAGGCAGGTCACCTGAGCTCAGGAGTTTAAGACCAGTCTGGGCAACCTGGTGAAACTACAGGAAATCAAAAATAAAGAAATAAACCTTAAAATAATCCAGAGGGACAAAACACTTTATCTATGAGGAGCAAAAATAAGAATTATATTTACTTTCTCCTCAGAAACCATGTAAGGAAGAGGAGAATGGAGTGAAATACTTAAAGTGTTGAGGAAAAAAACCCCCAAACACCAGCCTAGAATGCTCTGCCCTGTGAAATTATTCTTCAGAAGTATAGATTTCTTTTCTTTTTTCTTTTTCTTTTCTTTTTTTTGATGGAGTCTTGTTCTGGCTCTCAGGCTGGAGTGCAATGGCATGAAATTGGCTCACAGCAACCTCTGCCTCCAGGATTCAAGCGATTCTCTTGCCTCAGCCTCCTGAGTAGCTGGGATAACAGGCACGTGCCACCACGCCTGGCTAATTTTTTGTATTTTTAGTAGAGATGGGGTTTCTCCATGTTGGCCAGGCTGGTTGTTAACTCCTGGCCTCAACTGATCCACCCACCTTGGCCTCCCAAAGTGCTGGGATTACAGGCGTGAGCCACCACCGTGCCCAGTCAAAATAAAGACTTTCTCAGACAAGGAAAACTTAACCAAATTTGTTGCCAGTAGACCTGCCTTGCAAGAAATGATAAATACTTCAGAAAAAAAGAAAATGATATGGATTAGAAAGTTGAATCTAGAAAAAGTAAGAGAATTGGAGAAGGAAAAAGTGAAAGTAAGATAAAAATTTTTATTTTTCTTATTCATAATTGATCTAACAGTTAAAAGTTTGTTTAAAATAATAATAGCTCCGTCTGCTGTCATAATAAAATACCATAGACAGAGGTTTAAATGATAGAATTTATTTTCTCTCAGTTCTGGGCCTGGAAGTCTGAGATCAAGGTGCCAACGTGCTCAGGTTCTGGGGAGGGCCCTCATCCTGGCTTGCAAACGGCCACCTCCTCACTCTGTCCTCACATCGCAGACAAAACAAAAGAAAGCACTCTGTTGTCTCTTCATATAAGGGCACTGATACCATTAGACCAGCACTCTGCCCTCTTGACCTCTTTTAGTCCTAATTACTTGCCACAGGCCCAATCTCCAAATATTATCACATTGGAGATTAGGGCTTCAACATATGAATTTGGGGGTAACACAAACATTCAGTCCATAACACATATGTATAAATGAAATGAATGAAGACAGTAATACAAGAAGTAGGAATGAGAGATTGGTATTATTTTGTTATTATATTTTATTTTTTTGAGACTGAGTCTTGCTCTGTTGCCCAGGCTGGAGTGCAGTGGCGAGACCTCTGCTCACTGCAACCTCTGCCTCCCAGGTTCAAGTGATGCTCCTGCCTCAGCCTCCTGAGTAGCTGGAATTACAGGTGCCTGCCACCACACCCAGCTAATTTTTGGATTTTTAGTAGATGCAGGGTTTCACCATGTTGGTTAGGCTGGTCTTGAACTCCTGACCTCAAGTGGTCTGCCTGCCTCGGCCTCCCACAGTGATGGGATTACAGGCTTGAGCCACTGGGCCCGGCCTATTTTGTTATTATAAAGCACTAGCATTATCCATGAAGAGGCATGGTGTTATTTGAAAGAAGACTTGGATTAGCTCTAAACGTATACTGCAAATTCTAGGGCAACCTCTAAAAAAACTTTAAAAAATAATTATAACTGATATGTTAAGAAAGGAGGAAAAAATGCTCCATTAACCCTTTCTCTACAAAAAATACAAAAAAAAAAAAAAAAAATTAGCCAGGTGTGATTGTGCTCGCCTGGAGTCCCAGCCACTTGGGAGGCTGAGGTAGAAGGATTGCTTGAGCTAGAGAGGTCGAAGCTGCAGTGAGCTGTGATTGTGCCACTGCACTCCAGCCTGGGCAACACAGCAAGACTCTATCTTGAAAAAAAAGAAAAAAAACTACAAAAGGCAGAAAAAGAGTAGGAAACAAAAATAGGAACAAAGAACAAGGGCAATGGAAAGGAAACAACAACAAATATAGTAGATATTGACCCAACTATATCAATAATAACTTTAAGCATCAATGGTCTAAATACCTCAAGTAAAAGACAGAGATTGTCAGAGTGGATCAAAAAACAAGACCCAACTATATGTTGTCTACAAGAAATACATTTTAAATATAATGATGCATATAGATTAAAAATAAAAGGGGCTGGGGGCAGTGGCTCACACCTGTAATCCCAAAACAATACAAAAATTAGCTGGGCGTGGTGATGTGTGCCTGTAGTCCCAACCACTTGGGAGGCTGAGGTGGGAGGATCACTTGAGCTTGGGAAGTGGAGCCTGCAGTGAGCCCAGATCGAGCCACTGCACTTTAGTCGGGGTGACAGAGCCAGACCCTATCTCAAAACAAAACAAAACAAAACTTAATTATTTAAAATCTCTGGTCTGATCTTTCCACTGTCCCTGTCATCTGAATCTGGTTCTGATGCTTGCTTTACCTTTCCAAATTGTGTGTGTGTATGTGTGTGTGGTTTTTTTCTTTCTTTGCCTTTTACTATGCCTTGTGTTTTTTCTTGATAGCTGGACGTGATGCATTGGCTAGAAAGAATTGTAGTATAGTAATCTACCAAGTAGCTGGAATTACAGGCGCCTGCCACCACGCCTGGGAGCCCTTGAGGGCAGGCCTTGTTAGGAAGAACAGAATGCTCCAGCATATTTTAAAATGGTTCCTTTTCCTCCCCACTGCCATGAGTAGTTTTTTTCTGTCTCAGTGTGAGAACCTGGTCAATCTCAAGGAGGTCAAAGTCATAAAAGTGTGGGTCCTCCTCTATGACTGGGTCCCCTTGGAGTTTCAAACTCTTAGGCTAGTCCACCCAGAGTCCCCAGAAATTTGTCAATTGTAGTTTAGATTTCTCTGCTATGGTACTGGTTTCTGTGGAAGTTTCTGCTCATGGGTGTCTGGTTTGGTAGGCTGTGATTCTCTGTATTCGCGTATCTGTCTCTTCAACTCTGGGGACAGTGACTTGCCATGTGACCTCATTTCTCTGATGGACTTCAGAAGAGTTATTGATTTTTCAGTTTGTTCAGCTTTTCACTTGTTGTTAGGATGGGGTGATGACTTCCAAGCTCCTTCAATGCCAGAGGGGAAACCAAACAATTGAGAAGTTTTAAATAGATGTCTTTTTAATCAGATTAAGGAATTTTTTGGCTGGGCACGGTGGCTCATGCCTGTAATCCCAGCACTTCGGGAGGCCAGGAGTTTGAGACCAGCCTGGCCAACATGGCAAAACCCTGTCTCTACTAAAAATACAAAAATTAGCTGGGCATGGTGGTACAAGTCTGTAATCCCAGGTACTCGCAAGACTGAGGCACGAAAATCCCTTGAACCAGGAAGGTGGAGGTTGCAGTGAGCCAAGATTGTGCCACCTGCACTCCAGCCTGGGCAACAGAGCTAGACTCCATCTCAAAAAATAAAAATAAAAAAAAAGATTAAGGAAATTTCCTTTTACTTCTGATTTGTTGTTAATAGTTAAGAAACTTTTAAAAAATCATAAATGGGTGTGGAATTTTATAAAATGCTTTTTCTGCAACTAATAAGATTTTTCTCCTTTAACCTTTAATATTGGTGGATTTTAAAATATAAAATCAGTCTTGAATTCCTGAGATAAACTCAGCCTTTGGTGTGCTGTGTTTTACTTTTATTTATTTTTTATTTTTTTTGAGACAAAGTCTCACTCTGTCACCCAGGCTGGAGTGCAGTGGCACGATCTCGGCTCACTACAACCTCCTCCTCTCAGGTTCAAGTGATTCTCCTGCCTCAGCCTCCTGAGTAGCTGGGACTACAGGTGCCCGCCACCACACCCAACTGATTTTTGTATTTTTAGTAGAGACAGGGGTTTCACCATGTTGGCCAGGTTGGTCTCGAACTCTTGACTTCAGGTGATCTGCCCACTTCGGCCTCCTAAAGTGCTGGGATTACAGGCGTGAGCCACCGTGCCCAGCTGTTTTATTTTTTCATAAATACGGTATTGCAAAAAAAAAATATGCGGTTGGATTTGGTTTGCTAATATTTGCTTGGGATTTTTTGCGTATTTATTCATGAACTAAATGGGCTTAGAATTTTAAATTCTCAAATTCTTGTTTAGGTTTTGTTGTCAAAATCATACTAGCCTCATAACCTGGAGTTGTTGAATTGTCCCTCATTTTCTATTTCTTGGTAAATTTTTAAAAAGATTTCTTTGTTCCTTAAGTTTATTTGAACTCTCCTGTAAACTGTTTTGGCCTAGTGTTCTCTTTACTAGAAAATTTGGACTACTGGCCTAATTAATATTTCCTTTTTTTTTTTTTTTTTTTTTTTGAGACGGAGTCTCGCTCTGTCGCCCAGGCTGGAGTGCAGTGGCGCTATCTTGGCTCACTGCAAGCTCCGCCTCCCAGGTTTGTGCCATTCTCCTGTCTCAGCCTCCCGAGTAGCTGGGACTACAGGCGCCCGCCACCACGCCTGGCTAATTTTTTGTATTTTTAGTAGAGATGGGGTTTCACCGTGTTAGCCAGGATAGTCTCGATCTCCTGACCTCGTGATCCGCCCGTCTCGGCCTCCCAAAATGCTGGGATTACAGGCTTGAGCCACTGCGCCCGGCCTCCTTTTATTTTGTAATCAGTTTTAGTAATTTTTTTTTCTAAGAATGTAGAAATTTTCAATGCTATTAGCAAAAGTTGTTGAAGTACTCTCTTATCAGTCTATAATCTCTGCCGTATTTACAGGTATCACTTCCTTTTCGTGTTATCATTTATTTTGCCTTTTCATGTTTTTTCTTCATTATTCTTTTTAGAGGTGTTTTTAAATGACCCTCTTCAGAGGTTAAAAATAATTCGAATAACTCTTTTTTTGTTTCTCTTTATTTGCTTGTTTTTTTGTTTCATTAATTAATTAATTATTATTATTATTTTTTGAGAATGGAATCTCACTCTGTTGCCCAGGCTGGAGTGCAGTGGTGTGATCGCAGCTCACTGCAACCTCTGCTTCTCGGGTTCAAGCAATTCTCACGTTTCAGCTTCCTGAGTAGCTGAGATGACAGGAGCCCGCCACCATGCCTACCTAATTTTTGTATTTTTAGTAGAGATGGGGTTTTGCCATGTTGATCAGGCTGGCCTCGAACACCTGGCCTCAAGCAATCCACCTGTGCTGGGATTACAGGCATGAGCCACTGCACCTGGCCTGTTTCAGTAATGTATGCATCTATCTTTGTTAACTCCTCCCTTCTACCACACAGGTCCGTTCATTCTTCCTCTTTCTGTTATATTTGTCTTATATGTTACATATATATGTGTGTGGGTGTGTGTGTGTATATATATATGAAAGCTCATTAGAAAATATTACAATTTTTGCTTTCAGTCATCAACATGTTTTAAGGAGCTCAATAGGAGAATAATGTATTGATTTAGATATTTATCATGTCTGTTGCTTTCATTTCTGATGTTTCAAGTTTCCTTCCAAATGCCGTTTTTCTTCTTTCTGAAGAAGTTTATCTAGCAATTCTTTTTTTTTTTTTTTTTTTTTTTGAGACCGAGTCTTGCTCTGTCACCCAGGCTGGAGTGCAATGGCATGATCTTGGTTCACTGCAACCTCCACCTTCTGGGTTCAAGTGATTCTCCTGCTTCAGCCTCCCCAGTAGCTGGGATTACAGGTGCATGCCACCATGTCTGGCTAATTTTTGTATTTTTAGTAGAGACAGGGTTTCACCATGTTGGTCAGGCTGGTCTTGAACTCCTGACTTCAGGTGATCCACCCACCTTGGCCTCCTAAAGTGTTGGGATTATAGGCAAGAGCCACTGCTTCCGGCCCTAGCAATTTTTTTAGAGAGATCTGCTGGCAGTGAATGTTAGTTTTCCTTCCATTGAGAATGTCTTTATTTCATCTTCCTTTCTGAACAGTATTTTTGCTGGCTGCAAAATTGTGGGTTGACAGGTCTGTTTTTTCAGCATTAAAAAAAATGTGCCACTTCCTTTTGGCCTCCATAGTTTCTGATGATAAATCCATAGTCATTTCAATTTTTCTTTCTCTATAGGCATTGTGACACTTTTCTTTTCTTTTCTTTTTTGAGATGGAGTGTTGCTCTTTTACCTAGACTGAAGTATAATGGCACGATCTCGGCTCACTGCAACCTCTGCCTCCCTGGTTCAAGTAATTCTCCTGCCTCAGCCTCCTGAGTAGCTGGGATTACAGGCATGTACCACCATGCTTGGCTAAGTTTTGTATTTTTGGTAGAGACGGGGTTTCACCATGTTGATCAGGCTGGCCTTGAACTCCTGATCTCGTGATCTGCCAGCCTCTGCCTCCCAAAGTGCTGGGATTACAGGCGTGAGGCACTGCGCCTGGCTTTGTGGCACTTTTCTCTGATGGTCTTGGAGATGTTTTCTTTGACTTCAGTTTTCAGAAGTTTGCTTATGATGTGTCTTGGCATTGATTTCTTTGAATTTAGGATGAATTCAAAGATACATTTCTTTGAATTTATCTCTAAATTTATATAGTTTGCTAAATTTGGGAGTTTATATATAACTTTATGGTGTCACTTTGCCAAGCTCCTTCTTCTTCGTGATTTCTTTCACCATGTTGCCCAGGCTGGTCTTGAACTCCTGAGCTCGGGCAATCCACCTGCCTTGGCCTCTCAAAGTGCTAAGATTACAGGCGTGAGTTACCATGCTCGGCCCCTTCTTCAGGGCTTTCTTATACTCTGGGGCTCATCTTTCTAGTCCTCTTGCCAGAAATCTGGGCTTTCATTCCTCTTATCTGCAATGCATCTCCTAGGAGTGGACCATGTCTGGGGCCAAGCAGCAGGAGGACTGGAGAGGGGAAAATGGTCAACTTTCTGCCAGCTCAGCAGTAATCTGAATTCTTGTTTTCTCATTTATTCTGCCTGCTGCTATTTACTTCTTTTTTTTTTTTTTTTTTTTTTTTGACAAGATCTCGTCGCTCTGTCACGCAGCTGGAGTACAGTAGCACAATTACAGCTCACTGCAGCCTTGACCTCCCTGGGCTCAAGCAATTCTCCCATCTCAGCCTCCCAAGTAGCTTGGACCACCGGCATGCACCACCATGCCTGGCTATATTTTTTGTATTTGTAGAGATGGGGTTTTGCCCTGGTCTTAAATTCTTGAGCTCAAGCAATCTGCCCACCTGGGCCTCTCAAAGTACTGGGATTACGGGTGTGAGTCACAGCTCCCGGCAGGCTATTTACTTTTGTTTTCTTGAGATGGAGTCTCTGTTGCCCAGGCTGGAGTGCAATGGTGCTGTCTTGGCTCACTGCAATCTCTGCCTCCCAGGTTCAAGCGATTCTCCTGCCTCAGTCTCCCAAGTAGCTGGGATTACAGGCATGTGCCACCATGCCTGGCTAATTTTTGTGTTTTTTAGTAGAGACAGGGTTTCTCCATGTTGGCTAGGCTGGTCTCAAACTCCTGACCTCAGGTGATCCACCTGCATCAGCCTCCCAAAGTGCTGGGATTGCAGGCGTGAGCCACTGCATGTAGAATCCTCAGCTTCTCTGGGCATTATGTTCTGGCATCTGGTGGGAGAGACAGGATGGAATGTGGTTACTCCATCTTCCCTAGAGCTGGAATTTTAGAGTAGGTCTTTGTAAACAAAACTCTCAGTTGAGGGTTTTGAGGACCACCAAATTTCCAGCTTGAGTTATTTAGGGCCACTACAGCAGATAAGAACAGCAAACTCACATGTGGGCTGGCTTGAGGTTACAGATTCTCAGGGTAGGTTTTTCCCTTCTATGCTATGCCAAGCCTCAAGACAGCAATCTTCTCTGCAATCCCTGGTCTAGTTCACCTTTCCACTAAGAGTATGCTAGTGTTGGCCGGATGCGGTGGCTCACGCCTGTAATCCCAGCACTTTGGGAGGCTGAGGCGGGGGACTGACTGAGGTCAGGAGTTCCAGACCAGCCTGACTAACATGGTGAAACCTGGTCTCTACGAAAAATACAAAAATGAGCCGGGCGTGGTGGCAGGAGCCTGTAATCTCAGCTACTTGAGAGGCTGAAACAGGAGAATTGCTTGGACCTGGGAGGTGGAGGCTGCAGTGAGCCAAGATCGCGCCATTGCACTCCAGCCTGGGCAACAACAGCGAAACTCTGTGTCAAAAAAAAAAAAAAAAAAAGAGTACACTAGTGTTACAGGAAGCTCTAGGTGTTTGTTATTAGACTCTCCACTCTCCATCTTATCTCCAGTTTCCTGCACTTCTCAGATTACTGAGCTTGACCAATGTCCTCAAGGTCAACATTGATTTTGGTGCTCTCCAGGTAATTAATTTTACTTAAATATTTTCAGATTCTTGACTTTACTTAGTATTGCCCTCTCAGTATTCCTTAGTTTCTTGGTTGTCTTCAACAAATTATTATTATTTAAAAAGTAGTTTGTTCAATATTTTGGGTTGTTTTCAGCAGTTGGATGTGTCAGCTTAGCTGGAAATGGAAGTCTCTAGAAACGTGCTTTGAGTTCCTCATCATGCCCATTATTTTGCTAGTCTTGGAAAAGGTAACTTTATGAATGTGTGCTGCTTTCCTTAAGAGACTTCTCATTTTAATATGTTTATTTAATTTGTCTTATTTGAAACCGCATTTGGAGATGATAATAAAATACAGTATTTTTTAGACTTTGTCTATTTATCACCTGTATTTATCTTTGCAAATGTAGCCAACACTGAATGCCTGATATGCAAATAAAATAAGATATGCAAAAGTACTTTGAAAATGGTAAAGCACTGTATAAATGTAATATGTTATTATCTAAATAATTGGAAGTCTTTTTATATTGGATCAGATCATGGATTACTGGTGAGGACTCAATGGAAAAGAAAATTCACAACAAATGCCTGAGTGGAAGCCCCAGAGGCTAACGAGGACCAGGTGTTCCTCAACTGATGCCCAGCATCTCCTGTCACAGGTTTCAAGGAGCTTCTGCAAATCAACTTGAACTAGAGTTTCTTACAAAGCAAGTGGAGGGAGACAGTTAAGCAAAGCATTCCTTGGGGCTGGGCGCGGTGCTCAAGCCTGTAATCCCAGCACTTTGGGAGACTGAGGCAGGTAGATCACCTGAGGTCAGGAGTTTGAGACCAGCCTGGCCAACCTGGTGAAACCCCATCTCTACTAAAAATACAAAATTAGCAGGGTGTGGTGGCACATGTGTGTAGTCCCAGCTACTCAGGAGGCTGAGGCAGGAGAATCGCTTGGACCTGGGAGGTGGAGGCTGCAGTGAGCCAAGCGCACTCCAGCCTGGGTGAGACAGAGTGAGACTCTGTCTCAAAAAACAAAAAACATTCCTCGGAAAATTGAATTGCTGGATTTGATTTCTGTACAGTCATGACTCTGGTCTGTTTAAAAGGCGTTTTATAGTTTGTTGACAGTGATGGGAGGATGTGCTGATGTGTTATTTGTGGGATTTACAGAGTCTGACATCAGGAACAAAACACGTGTTTCCATATTTTGGACGCTGTTTCTCATTGGCTCCTCCGTGGTGGCACAACTACATTTTATATCTCAGAGGACTGTGAAGTTTGGCATTCTCTGTGCACCTTACTGAACCTCACAGAAAGCACAGAGTTTAGAATGGTTAGGAATGCAGGCTTTGGAGGCAGCCACCCCTGGGCTCATTCTCTGGCTCTACCGGCTTGAGCTATATGACCTTGGTGAGTTCCCTCCCCTCTCTGAGCCTGGTTTTCCTCACCTGCAAATGGAGATCGTCATCCTCAGTTCCTGTAGCTTTGGTGAGACTTCAGTGAAACCAGCCACAGAATGCGTAACTCAGTGATTGGCACATAGGGCCCTTTCAGTAAGAAACGACCCGTCTGTCATCCTCATGCTGTCTTCAGGGCAGTGATTCTCAACCTTGGCTGATCATTAGCCTCACCTGGGGAGTTTTGAAAAACTATGGCTCAGGCTCACCCAGAACCATCATGGCAGAATCTCTGGGTGTGCCATCAGGTTGAGACCCACTGTGGGGCCCACGGAGGAGAAGAGCAGGGCTGTCAAGGCTTGTGTGGAGATGCTAACACTCCTACAGGAGCCGCCTCCACTACCCAACCGGCTCGCCCTCCACATGCTGGTCTCATGGGGGCTCCAAGGGGCAGAGCTGCTGGTGGGGGAAAAGCCTAGTGTGTGCCACGGCCTTGAGGTTGCAGGGGCAAGGATGACTTGAGGAAGCAGAGGAGGGCCACGGAGGCTGTAGGGCAGAAGGTGGGTGACATGGTTTGGATATGTGGTCCCATCGAGATTGCGTGTTGAATTGTAACCGCAATGTTTGAGGTGGGGCCTGGTGGGAGGTGATTGGTGGGAGGTGGGTGGATCCCTCATGAATGGCTTGGGCCGTCCCCTTGGTGATAAGTGAGCTCTCGCTCTCAGTTCACACGAGATTTGGTTGTTTAAAAGGGTATGTTACCTCCCTACACTCTCTCTCGCTTGCTCCTGCTTTCGCTATGTGATGTGCCTGCTCCCGCTTTGCCTTCTGCCATGACTGGAAGCTTCCTAAGGCCTCCCTAGAAGCCAAGTGGATGCCAGCACCATGCTTCCTGTACAGCCTGCAGAACCGTGAGCCAATTAAACCTCTTTTCTTCATAAATTATCCAGTCTCAGGTATTTCTTTATGGCAATGTAAGAATAGCCTTAATACAGTGGATGAGAGAGGCCCATGGTGAGACAGGAGAGGTCTGTGGGTGCACTGTGGGATTTATGTTCATAGGATCACTCTGGCTTCAATGTGGGAGGAGAGTCCGAAGGGGAAGGAGGCTATTGCTGTGTTCTCGGTGAGACCGGCCGTGCTGGCTTAGTCTAGGAATCCATGTGGAGACGAGTGGACAGATGCAAGAGCCATCCTGTGGGTAGAGTGGACAGGACTTGTGGGGAGTTGAAGGGGCCAGTGAGGACTCAGGGAGACAGATGCTATGCTTGGATGTTTGTCTTCTCCAAATCTCATGTTGAAATTTGATCCCCAGCACCACCAGTGGGGCGGTGCTGGGAGGTGGGCCCTCGTGGGAGGGTTTGGGTCACGGAGGCAGATCCCTCATGAATAGCATGGTGCTGTTTTTGTGGAAGTGGATTGGTTTTCAGGGGAATGGATTAGTTTCCATGAGAGTGTGTTGTTACAAAGCCAGGATGCCTCTCAGGTTCTCCCTCTTTACATGTATCTGCTGCTTCTGTGACCTTCTCCACTATGTTTTGACCCAGCACCAGAAACAGCACAAATACTGGCATCGTGCGTCTCGTACAGCCTGCAGAACTGTGAGCTAAGTGAACCTCTTTTCTTTTCTTTTCTTTTTTTTTTCAGATGGGGTTTTGCTCTTGTTGCCCAGGCTGGAGTGCTGTGGCGTGATCTTGGCTCATTGTAACCTCCGCCTCCCCGGTTCAATAGATTCTCCTGTTTCAGCCTCCCGAGTAGCTGGGATTACATGCGCCCGCCACCACACCTGGCTATTTTCAAAGCTCCCCAGGTGAGGCTAATTTTTCAAAGCTCCCCAGGTGAGGCTAATTTTTCAAAGCTCCCCAGGTGAGGCTAATTTTTCAAAGCTCCCCAGGTGAGGCTAATTTTTCAAAGCTTCCCCAGGTAAGGCTAATTTTTCTTTCTTTTTTTTTTTTTTTGAGACTGAGTCTGGCTCTGTCGCCCAGGCTGGAGTGCAGTGGCCGGATCTCAGCTCACTGCAAGCTCCGCCTCCCGGGTTCACGCCATTCTCCTGCCTCAGCCTCCCGAGTAGCTGGGACCACAGGCGCCCGCCACCTCACCCGGCTAGTTTTTTGTATTTTTTAGTAGAGACGGGGTTTCACCGTGTTAGCCAGGATGGTCTCGATCTCCTGACCTTGTGATCCGCCCGTCTCGGCCTCCCAAAGTGCTGGGATTACAGGCTTGAGCCACCGCGCCCGGCAGGCTAATTTTTCAAAGCTTCCCCAGGTAAGGCTAATGATCAGCCAAGGTTTTTATTTTTTTGTGGAGACAGGGTCTCTCTATGTTGTCCAGGCTTGTCTTGGACTCCTGGCCTCAAGCGATCCTCCTGCCTGGTCCTCCCAAAATGTTGGAATTACAGGCATGAGCTATTGTTCCCAACCTTCCAATTTGTTATTTTTTTCCTAAGCTACTTGTCACCAAGCGCTGTGATGAACACAGCTATCTTCACATGACCACAGGGTCTCAGAGTGTTCAGTCTAACCACTGGAAACAAATATTTTGTTGGACTCACTGCAGAACAGTGGACATAACTGAAAAATCAAGGGCTTTGGTGTAAGACAGGATTGATTGGGTTTGAAACTTGACCTGCTGCGTGACACAGTGTGTGATGTTGGGCAAATTTCTCTAATACTCCGAGCCCTTGAGCTTGATCACTTGTGCAATGTCGTGCTCTGATTAGAACACTCATGTCTATTGGAGAAACCTTGAGTACAGGAAGTCTGAATATATGAGCACATTCTCTCCATGCAGAATTAGTTGAGTCTTCTGCCTCTGCATTAGAATTGTGGTCACTGTGATACAGTGTGAGGGAATGACCTCCAGAGAGGTTAATTGGCTTCTCCAAGACAGAGCACATTTCTGTAGGGCCAGGCTGAGGTGTTTGCGTGAGGAATCCTATAGCTTTGGGCCCTGTGAACCCTCACCAAGCATGCGTGCCCCCAGCAGCAGGCAGGGCGTGTGAGAGCCTCTGCCCCCGGGGGCCAACCCTCTAGGGTTTCTGACTGGAGCCCCCCCACCCCTCCCCGAAGGCTTTTTTCTGGATTGAAGGAATCTGTCCGCGGTGAAAGTTTCACGTAGGCTGACAGAGAAATCCCCTTCCTCGTGGTGCCTGCTGACTTTGAGAAGCAAGCAAGACAGTGGGGAGGAAGTGTGGGAAAAGACACAGAGGAGTGTGGGGTCTGGGCAGAGCAGACACTCTGGGGCTGATGGTGACAAAAGCCAACAGGTGGAAGCAGTGCGTGGGGAGGAGGATGTGTAAGAGGAGACCACAGGGTGTCCGGGGTCAGGGGCTGCCACAAAAATAACCTGTATCCGGACCAGGGATGGCCAGGAGTCAGTTTTCCAGATTTCACAGTAGCCTCCTGCCCTGGTGGCAGCCCCCAGGGCCACCTCTCCTGTTTATTTTGTACTGTAATGACATGCAATCAAAGAGCTCTATGGGCCCGGCACCTTAGCAGAAAAGTAGAGTTGGGAGACGGAGTGTGCAGGAACCATAGGAACAAAGCTGCTTTCAGGCCAGTGCTAGCATCTATGCTTCATAACCTCCGAGAATGAAAAACAAACACCCTCAATTGTTGAAGAGCTACGTTGCATGACTAAGGCAGTGATTTACAAACGGGGATGAAACTTCACTACTAATGGGTTCCAGCGACTTCAATGGACCAAGAAAAGAAGACTTGTTCCCAAGGTCCGCATGGGAGGGCTATTTATTATCATCTAAATCACAGTGACCCTGTGAAGCTGTCCCGGGCGAAGTTGTGTAGCCTTGGTTGCTTGTCGGCTGCTGTAGGATCTGGCTGGCTTGCCACCCTTGTCCAAAGATTCTAATTCATGACAGGGCTGTCGAGGTCTAGAGGCTGCTCTGTAGGGTCCCTGTGGGCTCTCCACAGCTCTCTGGTATTTTTCCACAGTTTCCTGAAATTGGATTCTCCCAAGGCCTTTTCTGGCCTTCCATGATAACAACTAAAGCAACATGCTTTCCATCCTCGTCATGAGAGGGGATTGTCTTGGTGAGGAACTTGTTTCTGGTTTTCAGCTGACATCTTCCTTTCCTCTCCATTTCATTCCCGTTACTTCTATAGTATGGATACTGCCTGAGCCCTAGTCAAATAGTTCCTCTCTCTTTCTGTGGCCAGCTCCTGCTCACACGCACAGCTCTGGCGTGTGATATCCATCCAGCTCTGGCAATGGATTCCCCCGCAAGGCTGTCACTTACTCATTAATCATCTTTGTTGCTTTTCTCTGAATTTTCTCCGAGTTGATCTCTCGTTTCCTGGACAGAGGAACACGGAACAGCTGCTGCTTCACAGGCTTAGTACGGAAGAGGGCTCTTCTGTCTGGTCACAAAATCGTCCTTCTCCTCCCAAGCACATCGTGGTGACTGCACCCGCGGCTGCATGGAAATGCTATCAGCTTCCAAGGAGCTCGGTGTAAGCTGGGTTTGTCCGGAACTCCTTCCAAGCAAAGGTTTTTACTTTTTTTCAGAATTAAAAAGGGCTTTATTATGAAAAGAAGGTCCCTCACCTTATAAAGCAGGCTCCTAACAGGGACGAAGGAAGTGCCGTTCGGAGAAGGAGAAAGTATTCAGAGGACCTGCGCTCCTTCTGCAGGAGACGTGGAGTACGCCTGCCACCCGCCTCCAAGTCCGGACCCCGGGGCGGGAGACTCATGGGTCCAGGATAGCGGGGGACGGAGAGAGTATAGGGCCTCCCTCTACTCCTTACAGTTTTCAAGTGAACAAACAGAGGCCCGACTCGTTGGCATAGTTTACCTTTGGGGCAGGAGCCTGGTATAATAAAGCAATCAGGGCCCGAGAATCAAAGGGCTGGTGTCATCCACTGGCTATGAATTCCTGGCATGTGCTTTAACTTCTTTCCACCTTAACAAATTTCAGTGAAGATGAAGTAATAATAATAACAATAACAGTAATAATGCCAGTGAAAAAGAAGCGTCCACTCCCGTCTGTCTTCGGTTTGGCGTGACCTAAAGGGTGCCCACCTGGCCCCAAAGAACAGGAATGGGAGCTCTTGCTCCCATCCTTGCTGGGTGTCCAGGATTCTAATAAGACTTTCAAGAGTCTGGGATGCTGTGGGGTGGCTGAGCGATTCGCACTGATGTTGTTGGGGGTACTCAAAGCACTGGCAGGATGTTGATCCTACTCGGGGGGAGACAGTGATGGTCCTGCTCCACGGGGAACAGAAAAGTCAGCCAGTGAGACCTCACGTCACAGCCCTGGAGGAGTTCCAACTGGGGGCAACCCTTGCCCCTGCAAGCAGGCTTCCCTTTCTGTGCAAGATGTGGTACTCTGGTCCCATCCACCCTTTGGGCACTCAACTCCCTGGCGTTGCTGCTTGTCACCTGGCACTGGCTCCAATACTTAGGGGCCCTCAACCATCTATAGGTTCCCAGACCTGGTGACAGAGTCCCTTTAACACATCTGAGTTCGCTCCCTCGTCAGACTGGACCCTCTTTCCACAAAAGCCCTGCTCCCACCAAAGTGGCCCCTATGCCCGTAGGTCCACAAAGACTTGTTTGTCTTCCTGGAGGACAAAGAGGGCCTGGTCTGCAGCAAGGTCAGGGAGGGACAGCGTTTTCATCCCTTCCAAGTGCCTCCCCTTCCCCAAGGAGAGACAGAGAGCTCTAGCTAAGTGTATGCACTGTGTGAGTCACACCAGGCTGGGCTATCCTGACCTCACATGGTTTTTGGGAGAATCGACTGAGATCATGTAGGTAAAGATGCCTCTCAAGCATGAAAATGTGATACAAATATGAGCTGCTGTTGTTTCCTCAGTATGAAAACACTGTTTTAAAAATTTGAACTATATTTATTTATTTTTTGAGACAATGTTTCACTCTTATCACCCAGGCTGGAGCGCAATGGCGCAATCTCGGCTCACTGCAACCTCCGTCTCCCAGGTTCAAGCAATTCTCCTGCCTCAGCCTCCTGAGTAGCTGGGATTACAGGTGCCCACCACCACGCCCGGCTAATTTTTTGGTGTTTTTAGTAGAGATGGGATTTTGCCATATGGTCAGGCTGGTCTCGAACTCCTGACCTCAGGTGATCCTCATGCCTCGGCCTCCCAAAGTGCTGGGATTGCAGGCATGAGCCACCGTACCTGGCCCCTCTTTTATTTATTTATTTAGAGACAAGGTCTTGCTCTGTCACCTAGGCTGGAGTGTAGTGGTGGGATCAGAGCTCACCGCAGCCTCAAACTCTTGAGCTCAGGTGATTCTCCCCCATCTGTCACCTCCCCAGCCTCCCAAGTAGCTGGGACCACAGGCATGTATGCACCACCATTCCCTGTTATTGTTTTAATTAGTTTTTATAGAGATGGGGGTGGTCTTGCTATGTAGTCCAGGCTGGTCTTGAACTCCTGGCCTTAAGTGATCCTCTCCCTTGGCCTCCCAAAGTGTTGGGATTATAGGCATGAGCCATTGGGCTCGGCCTGAAAACACTTAAAGGGAGAGTGGCCCAGAGCTCCATCCCCTGCAAAGAATTGCTGCAGCCAAAAGTATCCTTGCATTTGCTAGGCATTTGTAGGGCTGGTCACAATAGAATTGGGACCTACCTTAAAGGAGCAGCATGTGTGATAAAACAGGAAAAGTGTTATCCTTTCAAAGCGAATACTGCAGGACATTGCTGCTCAATCCTCTTTTCTCCCTTGCCCGGGCATGGGGATGCATGCCATCAGTCTCATGATAACGGATTATCGTCCAGAATAATACAAGATTCTCTGAACATTGCTTTCATGCTGTGATGTAATTGCATTGTTTGATGTAAG
Organism: Theropithecus gelada; assembly: GCF_003255815.1. Classification (NCBI taxonomy): domain Eukaryota; kingdom Metazoa; phylum Chordata; class Mammalia; order Primates; family Cercopithecidae; genus Theropithecus; species Theropithecus gelada. The sequence continues at coordinate 208,840,020 of NC_037668.1, read as the reverse complement.
GGGGCCTTCTGTTTTGTACTTGGAAATCTTTGCTATTTAGAGGAATAGAACTTTTTTTATGGCATTGTTTATAGTGGAATTTGATTTACAGGACAGAAAAAATGATTTGTGTGTAGACTACCATTTGTCTTTTTTTGTTATCTCTATTTTCTCCTGTCTGTGATTTTAAAAGATTTGTCTTGCAATACCTGACTCAGGTCTCACAACCAGTCATTTCAGAGCTATGCTCAACTGGCATCTCCCAAACATGCCCTTTCTTCTAGATAGTTTGCTTCTCTCTGGTTATGGGATTAGTGTCTAGACTGAGGATTCATGGTGGCTTTTCCTTGCCACATACTCCATCCTCTTTCCATCCACCGCCTCTCATGCCCAATTCTCACAGCCATTCCTTGAATAAACACATTCTGTCTCTACAGCAGATTCTTTATCCCCTTGATGTCCAAGGAAACTGATTCACCACACTGAGGTTTCTGTCTGGGAACTGCTTCCAGACAACCCAAGCCATGTTCTAGCCTGCCGGTGGGATCTGGGTTTGGGTCTGGTCCTTCCCTTTCTTTGTTTTGCTTCATTTGATCTCCCTTTGGGATGCAGTCTCTGCCTCTTTCTGTCCCATGATTGCACACAAGCCTATGCCCAGCCTTAGCTATAATCCAAGAGAAACTCTTGGTCAGGGCAATGTAAAGCTTCTAAAACTTGATGGGAGGTGCTCAGGCACATGTAACTCTTCTCTTGAATCAAGCATGCCCAGGCCAAAGGGCGAATATGTGGGTGTAAAGTCATGTGGTTTCCCGTCTCAAGTTAATGTTATTCAACAATCTTGGTGGCATTTTTAGGGGCTTTGATGGTGGAAAGAGAAGCATTTTTTCCAATTTAGGAAAATAACCACTCAGTTCTGCCTGGAATTAATTTTCCTTGTTCAATTATCTTTAATCAAATGGCATTGTGAACGAGCGTTCTGTGAACTTGTTTAAGAACTTCTGTTGTGTTTTTGTGGGTTTTCCCAATATTCAGAAAAATATTTCATCCTTTTAAGAAGTCCTGACAAGAAGTTGTAGGGAATTAACAGGGACCAGCTTGTAAAATGGACATGGACCATTCATCATGGGGGAGGGCGCTGTTGACAGATTTAGGAGCCCTGCTGTAAAGAGAGAACCACTGTGTTCTCCATTTTGTGGAGTCAAGATCTTATATCAAGACTTGATATATACTAGAGCAGCTGGGAGTTCAGAGTCCTCTCTCCAGGGTAGGGGGAGATAGTGACAGCAAGACATTCATAGGTCAACAGACAAATATTAAGGAGACAATTCATTCTTTCCACAGGCATCTAGTAGCACGCTTGGGAAGAAGAACTCAACCCTTTCTCAGGCAGTACGGTGGGACAGAGCCTCGACATTCTTTGATTCTTTTTCTGTTAAGGCATGGCGTCTGTGTTCCTCCTTTTGCCAGGCTTGAGACTGCTTTGACCTGTAAATTGTCGGGGAAGTGACGCTGTATGACTCGTGAAGCTGGGTCTTGAAAGGCAAAGCAGATTCCTCCATGTTTGCTGGGACACTTGCTCTTGGGTCTCTGTAACCAAGTAAGAAGTTTGACTGCCCTGAGGTGGCCATGCTGTCAGGAAGCCAAGCCACATGGGGAGGCCATGTGGAGACCTCTGGTCAGCATTCCCAGTCTTTGAGTCAGCTGAGCTCTGATGCCAGACACAGGAGTGAACAAGCACTTGGATGATTCCAAACCCTGGCTGCCAAGTCACCCCAGCCTTTGAGGCTTCCCTATTGAGGCCCCAGACATTGTAGAGCAGAGACAAGGCATTTTTTCTGCACCTTGTCCAAATTTCTGACCCACGGAATTTGTGTGCATAGTCAAATGGCTGCGACAAGCCATTAAGTTTTGGGGTAATTTGTTTTGCAGCAATAGAAACTGAAAAAGGAACCTATGAATAATGGAAAAATAAAGCAGATTAAGGAGTGAGAGAGTGAGAGCAGTGGGTTTGGGGTCGAGGGTAGACATTTTGGATAGGGTGTCAGAAGATTTCTCTGAGGAGCTGACATTTAAGCAGAGAGTTGAACAATGTCAGCATGCAGACATGCAAACATCTGAGGGAACATGTCCTGGTCACAGGGAAGAGCAAATATAAATGCTCTGAGATGGGAGTGAAGTTACTCAAGGGATAGCAAGGTGGCCTATGTGCCTAGAGGTCCTGGAGTGAGGTAGAGAGTGACAGGAGATGAGGTGTGAGAGGGAGACACATGTAGGGCTTTATTGGTCAAGATAAAGGGTTTGGATTTTGTTAAAAGCCAATGTGAAGTTTTGAATAGGGGTATATTCTCCTCACTCACTCCCTCATTGATTTTACCCAGGTTCCATTTGCTGATCTTTTCCAAATATATATTTCTAACCCAGACCTCAGCTTCAAACTCCAGATTCTTTATATAGCTGCTTACTCAGCTCTCCATATGGATTATTAATAGACATTTAAAACATAGTATGCACAAACTACTAGCTTATTCTTCACTCCCAAACCACTGCCTCCCACAGTCTACCCAATAGAATCAATGGCAACTTCATCCTAGCTGTTCAGGTCTTCTGACATCCCATGTTTGATCGACCAGAAAGTCCAGTTAGCTCTGCCTCCTATCAGTTCTCCCTGCTTCCATCCTGACCCTCTTTCCATCTGTTCTCCTGGCACAAAGTGTGACTGTTGAGAGGTCTGAGGATGACCTGGTTTTCTCTCCCTTCTAAGCAGTATGCTCTTCACTCTTGGATGTCTGAGGGATTTTACATTTTTCTTTAAAGTCTAAAAATGTTATTAGAATGTATTTTGGTGCTGCTTGTATTGGGGTGATTCTGACTTTATGTAATCTCAAATCTTTAGAAATTAATTTCAGAGAAATTCTCCCACTCCACTGTAGTTTTTAGCTTGTGTTCTTTTCCTCACTTTGGTTTTCTCTTTTGGGGACTCCTTTTACACAAATGTTGGATCTTCTTTGTCTGTCTTATGTGTTTGTTAATTTCTCTCAAATCCCTCTTAATTCTTTCTTCATTTATTTTAATATACTTTTTTTTTTTTTTTACTTTATACTTTCTATTTCTCTTAAGGAATTATTCACTGAATTTATGCCCTCTTCCCTTCTTTTTAACAATAATATCTAACATGATTTAAGAAAATTCCTAATACTTCCCTGAATTTTATAATTTTACTTCTCAGTTTTTCTTGCTCTAATATATGTTGGTCTTTTAGCTTGTTTTGAAATAAACTGTGGATTTCATTCATTTTGTAGGCATGTCTTTATGATCTGTTTTATGGTCTGTAGGGATGTGATTCTGTAATTTTATCTTTTTTTTCTAAATAACTATATATTATTTAACTTTAACAGTTTTCTTTCTTTTGAGACAAAGTCTTGCTCTGTCACCCAGGCTGGAGTGCAGTGGCATAATCTCAGCTCACTTCAATCTGCATCTCCCAGTTTCAAGTAATTCTCCTGCCTCAGCCTCCTGAGTAGCTGGAATTACAGGCACACACCACCACACTGGACTAATTTTTTTATTTTTAGTAGAGATGAAGTTTCACCATGTTGGCCAGGCTAGTCTCAAACTTCTGACCTCAAATGATTCACCTGCCTTGGCTTCCCAAAGTGCTGGGATTACAGGTGTGAGCCACCATGCCTGGCCTTTATTAGTTTTCTATTGAAAATTTTAATATAAACTAGTTTCTGTGAATCTCTAGAAGATACAGTACTACTTGGCTTTTTTTATTTTTTAAGCCTCACTGCTCTAAAGTTCTCTCTTCTGTTGTTTTCACAGTGTTTAGGAATGTGGTGCCTCACTTTTTGAGGTCTCAAGGCTCTGTGTTCCTCTTACCCCCTTTTTACCCTTTCCTTTGTCTCTTTCTTTTTCTCTTGCCCCATGTGTTGTTCAAATTGGGTCCTATTCCTAGAAGTTTCTTCTCAGGGTGAGGTGTTGTCACAGAAGGAGTTTTGGTTGGTTAGTTTTTAGAATTTATGGGACTTTCTCAGACAGTTCTAGCCTTTTCAGACCTTTACTGCTGACTCCTTGAACTCACCCAGTATATGAGTGGGCAAAACCCTTCCTGTTTTAGCTCTTATTCTCAAATTGACTCTCAGCTTTCCATTGAGTCCTCTTGGGTATTTGGGGATTCTCAGGTCTGTCACATGTGCCGGCTCCGCCTTTGCTTCCTTCTGTACAGATGTTAATTCTACGCAGAGCTGGGATCTGTTGGTGGTTTCGCCCCATCCACTTGTATTTTGGAAAGCATGGGGATACTTTGTTAGGTAGTTTTGTGACAAATATGGCAAATGGATTTTTGGTTTTGCTCTTCTTTAGTACTTGTGCCAACTTTTTGTTTTTTTTTTTTTCTTTTGAGACACAGTCTCATTTTGTTGCCCAGGCTGGAGTGCAGTAGTGCAATCTCAGCTCACTGCAACCTTGACCTCGCAGGTTCAAGCGATTCTCCTGTCTCAGCTTACTGAGTGGCTGGGATTACAGGCACGCACCACCACGCCTGGCTGATTTTTGTATTTTTAGTAGAGACAGAGTCTCACCATCTTGGCCAGGCTGGTCTCAAACTCCTGACCTACCTTGGCCCTCCAGAGTGCTGGGCTTACAGGCCTGAGCCACCACGCCCAGCTGTACTACCTATTTTTGATGTTAGTATTTGGGGACATTAAAAAATTATGCGATAGGCATCATCTCAGAATATTCTTCAGTCTGTATTCAATATATTATCTAGAGTGGCACTATTAAAATATACATCATCAGGTCATGTGACTCCTCTGGGGAAAATGCTTTAATGGCTCTCCATACCACTAGAGCAAAAGCTTAAGTCTTTACATTGGTTTGCAACGTGGTGTGTAATCTGACTTTCTCCACCTCCCTTCCCCATTACTTCTCTGAACTCATTTCTTCCTAACTCTCCTCTATGCTAATTTATTTATTTATTGAGACAGGTTCTCAATCTGTCGCCCAGGCTAGAGTGCAGTGGCGGGCCTCCCTTCCTTATGCTGTGTAGCCACACTAGCCTCCTTGCCATTTCTGCAGTACGCCAGGAACGGTTCTGTCTCAGGGTGCTTACACTTGCCATTCCATTGGTCGTTAAGTGTCACCTTCCCGTCGAAACCTTTCCTGGTTGCCTTATTCACAACTGGTACCCCTCCGAACACCATCTATCCATGCCTCCTCATTTCCTGCTTCATTCTTTGCTGAGTGTATCACATCATGTATTTTATTCATTAACTTACTTATTAATTTCTCAAATGTCAACTAGAATGTAAATTCCACAGAGGAAGATATTTTTGGCCAAAAATTACATTTTTGTTGAAGAAGTGAATGCATGAGTGAATATATTTCAAAAATCTTTTTGGTTTCATTATGGAGAAGAGCAACGTGTAGAGAGACATAAATAGAAGGGGGAGACCAATTAGGAGGGTAACACAATAATCCAGGTAAGAGATTGTGGTGGAATTGGAGATAAGTTGTTGAATTTGTCATCTATTTTAAAGGTGGAATAAGCAGGCTTGCTAATTATCAACCTGAGTTGGCAGATGCTTCTTCATTGTTTGATTGATTAATTATCATAACATGTGGGCATAAAAATGACTTGATGACTGTAAGAACCATAGTTCCTGGTCCCCATAAACTCTTAGTTTTTCATCGAATAATCTACCAGATGTGGTGTGGCTAAGGGAAACCCAAGAATGTCCAAGGGAGAAGATGTTTTAGAGGTGGAAATAAGAAAGGTATTTCAGTAAGAATTTTCTGCGTACTAAATCATCCCAAGGCTTAGTGACTTAAAACAACAATGTAATCCCAGCACTTTGGGAGGCCAAGGTGGGCGGATCACGAGGTCAAGAGATCAAGACCATCCTGGCCAACATGATGAAACCCCATCTCTACTAAAAATACAAAAATTAGCTGGATGTGGTGGCAGGCTCCTGTAGTCCCAGCTACTCAGGAGGCTGAGGCAGGAGAATCGCTTGAACCCAGGAGGCGGAGGTTGCAGTGAGCCAAGAATGTGGCACTATACTCCAGCCTGAAAACAGAGACTCTGTCTCAAAAAACAAACAAACAAACAAGAATTGATTATTTTCCTGATTGTAAGAGTTCTCTGGACAGTTCTGCTGGTTTTGCTTGGGTTCACTTACTCATGTGACTGCATTTAGTTGAGTGCTCAGCTGGGCCGGAAGACCTGAGATGGCCTCTCTCATGTGACTGGCAGCTGGTTGGGGGACCTCACTTCTCCATCCGCCCACCCGTCTTCCAGTGGGCTAGATCAGCTTCCTTAGATGGCTGTCTCTGGGCCACATTCCAAGAGGGCAAAAGTGGAAGTGACAAGGGCTAGCCTTGGAAGTCACACACTGTTACTTCTGTTAAATTCTACTGGTTGAGGCAAGTCCCAGGCTAGCCTGGATTCAAGGGGTAGGGACACAGACCTCAACTCTTGATGGGAGTAGCAGCTAAGTAATTGCCAAGGGATGTGCTTACCAAGATAGGAGGAATTTGTGGCCATATTTTACAATTTCTTGTAGCAAGAAACTAACATTATTGGATGTTTACTATGTTCCAGGTACTGTGTAGGTACAACACATATATGAGTCCATTTAATCCTCATGGAAATCCTGGGAGGAAGGCCAGTGAAGCAAGAGAGGTCTGGGGACAATATGGCCTTGCAAAGGACCCAGAACCAGTGAGGGGAAGGCTGACATTCAACTCCAGATTGGTTTTTGTTTTCGTTTTTCTCTTCCTCTTGAATGCTGAGACTGGTCCAGCATCTGTGACGCATGAAAGAGGGATTCAGTTGGCTTTGCTAAACAGTGTTTTCCTCTCCCCCGCCCTTCTTCCCTCCTTTTCAGATTTAATGAATTTCTGGCCTTCTTTGAAGGTTTTCTGGGTCACATGCTTTCTAGTTGCTATTGTGGAATAGTACATGAGACCTAGTTTTGCTCGTGGCAGATCCTGCTCTCTGGACACAGAGTTCCTGGTGGAGCAGGCTAATCTGGGTTGCTGGGTTGGTCGATGGTCTCCCATCCCACCAGACTGACCCTTCTGTCCCTGGGGTTGTCAGAGATTTTCTTGGCTGCAAATTCTTGCCCCAGTGGAGGCAGCTCTGAACAGGCAAGCAGGAGCTAGCAGGCCAGCGGGAGCTAGCAGGCCGGTGCATTCCCTAAATGGCCAGAAGGGTCCTTTTGAAGGCTTTTCTTCATTTTCCTGAGTGTGGCCACCAGTGGAGTGTCCTGGAGAGCCCTAGGGGTGCAGTCCAGCAGCAGGACAGTCAGTCCTCCATCGGCATGGAGTTGGGGTGTTCTGTGTGTGGACTGACCCTCTGGCATTGTTGTTCCTGTTCAAACATTGCCTGTTTCTCTAAGGGGAAACATGAACATTGGCTTCTCCTTTCTGGGTTGGAAGTGGAGCATTTCACCCCCACCCTACTCTGCTGGTTCATTCTGTTTTAGTTGTCTGGCTTTGCCCGGAGGGAGAGGCTGCCAACTGGTGAAAGCACCCTCTGAAAGCAAGATTTTTGTTTTCTACTGTCCTCTGACCTTGGAACGGGTTATGATAGTCCTCAAAACACTCACAAGCATGGCTTCCATGAGAGCCTTGCAACATTCCCTTGAGCCGGGCAGGGCAGGCAGCCATGTGGACATTTCAGAGATGAGGAAAGCAGGGCTGTGGCCAGACTCTTTGTGGCCAGACTTTTTCTGGCCAGGTTGTTCCACCTGGCTCTCTGGCTCGAGTCTGTCCAGCTTTCAGTCCTGCTGGTCTGTCTGCACAGGGGCTGCTTCTAGAAGACCAGGCGAGAGGATGTGGGCATGAGGGAGGAGCTGGGGTGCACAGGAAGAGCAGATGGCCTGTCTGTCTCCAGTATCTGCTAGTCACTACCTGGAAACCAGCAATGATGATGTAACCACAAGCATTGTTCAGTGATGGCTGCCTTCCTTGTGTGGGTGGGACCGCAACACCGCCTGGGCTGGGGAATCCCGTTGGTGACAACACAGCGTCCTTTTGAGCTGACGCGGCAACAGATGCCCCAGACCAGCTCTGCGTCTGACAGCATCTCTGTGAAGCATGTGCAGGGGACAGCAGACATCAGAGCTCTCCTGTAAATCACCTCCGCAAAGGCTCTTTGTGGTCGATTCACTGATGACTCATTTATAATCTGGTTTCAACATTGTGAGTCAAAATGCACCACTTTCATTAAAAATAACATTCACTGGGGTCTAACGGCTTTCTTTTTTCTGTTTTTTACTGTACTGTGTGGTTTCTGGATGGGAAGCTGTCAGATGGCAAGCGAGGTGTTCCGAGGGACTTAATTGTGCAACGACTCAGGTGTGGATTGAACAAATAGTCCCGAATACCTACTGTGGGTCCTGCAGCCTTCTGAGCTGTGGGAGTGTGGGTGTGTGCATGTGTCTCTGTCCTTGAAGTATCGGGATCACCTGGGATGTTTGTTAAAAATACAGATTCCTGGGCTTCACCCTTTGTCTCTGAGGGTGGGGCATGGTCAAATTCCCCAGGAACTTTTTAGGTGCAATAGAGTCAAGAGTCTTGATGCTGGGTGAGAGAGAATGGGAACTCCCCTCAAGCAGACCCTCCCTACAAATGGAGCAGCGAGAGGAGAGGCAGGACGACTGCAAGGCTGAGAGGTGTGGATGGAGGAGATGAGAGAGGAAAAGGCAGGGGCGGGGGAACACCCGAGGAGTGGGCCGACAGAGTGCCCATGGGGAGTGCACTAAAACCTAAAACCCCCGGCTTGATGCAAAGAACCCACAGTGTTTCTGGTTTGGGGACCAAATCTTGGGCATCCCCTATTTCCTTGGTTAAAATAATTAAACATACAAAACAGTTTAGTGGGCATTCTGCAGGGTAAAAAGCCCCTGCTGCGTGGCCGGATCTTTGTATTTTATGCTCTTCAGCAATGTTAGAAACTTCACTGGGAAAAGCACTTTAAAAAGATAGACTTGAGGGGATGGGACGTGGGGGGTTATTGTTGAATGGTGCAGACTTTCAGTTTTACAAGTTGAAAGTGCCTGGAGATGGTTAGTCGTGATGGCTGTATAGCAGTGGGAATGTATGTCACACCACTGAACAACGTGCTTAAAAATGGTTAAGATGGAAGCCGGGCATGGTGGCTCACACGTGTAATCCCAGCACTTTGGGTGGCGGAGGCAGGCTGATCACTCGAGGTCAGGAGTTATGAGACCAGTCTGGCCAACATGGTGAAACCCCGTCTCTACTAAAAATACAAAAATTAGCCAGGCATGGTGGCACATGCCTGTAATCCCAGCTACTCGGGAGGCTGAGGCAGCAGAATCACTTGAACCCCAGACATGGAGGTTGCAGTGAGCTGAGATCACACCACTGACCTCCAGCCTGGGTGACAGAGTGAGATGCTGTCTCAAAAAAAGAAAAAAAAGGTTAAGATGGTACATTTTCTGTTATGTATATTTTACTACAATTTTAAAAAATTGGAAAAAAAAAAAGATACAGTTGAGTCTGACTTGGATGAGTCTACAGGCCCCCTACTGATGTTCTCAGCAGCTCCTGGGAAACTACCCTTTGTTTCAGCCATCTGTAACTTGATTTGTTGTTCAGAAGTTCACTGAGACTTCTCCATGAAAGGCCAGGTGTAAGTTTAACCTGAGCCATGTGGGTCCTCCCACTTTCCCTCCTCCGATGGATCTTCTCTCCAAGGGCTCTGGTGCCCAGGCCCTCATAGCATGGGAAATCAGAAGGGATGTTTGGGAGGGAGCGTTGGCATGGAGGGTGGACATTTTGCTAGAGATGGCCTTGCCTTCATGGAAGGCCATTATTATTCTGCGTCTGCCCCATGCCATGGTCCAGCCACCTGAGCCTTCCTGAGCTCCTGGCTCTCTGTTGGAGTCAGTGCCCAATGCCTTCCTGCAGCACCTCCACAGACCTCACCTCTTTGCCCTGACTCCTCTCATTCTCTGTTTTCCAGACTACCCCCAAGCCCTGCCTGTGGCTACCTCCTCCCTCCATAGCATCCCCGCTCTGCCATGGCTCACCCATTTGGGACAAGACCCTCGTGTGGGGCCTCAAGATGTAGGCGGGTGTCTGCTCAGTGGCCCAACTTTTGGTCGACACCTGCAAATGTGTCTAAAACTCATCTCAACCTCTTCCCCAACACCAGTCCCCTCGTTGATCCCACCCCCAATCTGCTCTTCTCTCAGCATTCCTGAGAGTTTCTGTGAGTTGCCCCAGCCAGAAACCAGGGTGCCAGGCATTACTCTTCCCGTCTGGTTCCCAGCTGCCGCCAGCAGTGCCTCCCTGGCAGCTCTAGAATCCCCACTGCCTGTGGTCTAGTTCATGCCTCCATCACCTCTTCTCTGGACCACTGCAGGAGTCTCCTAAGTGACTGTAGCAGTCTGAATAGTGGCCCCAAAGATATCAAGTGCCAATCCCCGGAAAACAGTGAACGTTACCTTACGTGGGAAAGTTTTTGCCAATGTGATTAAGTTAAGAAATTTTAAACAATTCTAAAATTGTGGTAAAATATATAACATAGACTTGAACAGTTTAATCATCTAAGTGCAGAGTTCAGTGGCGTTAAGTATATGCCTATGTTGTGTGACCATTTTTGTCTTGCAGAACTGAAACTTTGTACCCATTAAACAACAACTTCCATTTCTCTTTCTCCTCAGCCCCTGGCAATGACTCTTCCACTTTCTGTCTCTATGCATTTGACTACACTAGATGCCTCATATTAGGTGGAATGAGGCCACGCACAGTGGCTCACGCCTGCAATCTCAGTACTTTGGGAGGCTGAGGCGGGAGGATCATTTGAGCCCTGGAGTTTGAGACCAGCCTGGGCAACTAGTCAGACTTTGTCTCTACCAAAGATTTAAAAATTAGCCAGGTGATATGGTTTGGCTGTCCCCACCCTAATCTCATCTTGAATTGTAACTCCCACAATTCTTAAGTGTTGTGGGAGGAACTCGGTGGGAGGTAATTGAATCATGGAGGCAAGTCTTTCCCCGTGCTGTTCTTGTGATAGTGAAAAAGTCTCACGAGATCTGATGGTTTTAAAAATGGGAGTTTCCCTGCACGAGCTCTCTTTTTGCCTGCCGCCATCCACGTAAGATGTGACTTGCTCCTTCTTGCCTTCTGCCATGATTGTGAAGCCTCTCCAGCCTTGTGGAACTGAGAGTCCATTAAACCTCTTTCTTTTGTAAATTGCCCAGTCTCAGGTATGTCTTTATCAGCAGAGTGAAAATGGACTAATATACCAGGTGTGGTGGTGCATACTTGTGGTCCCAGTTACTGAGGAGGCTAATGTGGAAGAATCACTTGAGCCCGGGAGTCAGAGGCTACAATGAGCTAGGATCACACCACTGCACTCCAGCCTGGGTGACAGAACGAGACCGTCTCAAAAATAAAATGAAATAAAAAGGTGGACTCATACAGTCCTTGCCCTTTTGTGACTGGCTTATTTCTGTAGCATATGAGAGAATTTCCTTCCTTTTAAAGGCTGAATCGTATGCCATTGTGTGTATATACCACATTTGTTTATTCAGCCGTTGATGGACATTGCATTACTTTCACCTTGTAGCTATTGTAAATAATGCTGCTGTGAACATTGGTGTACACATATTTCTTTAGACTCTGCTTTCAGTTCTTTGGGGACTATACCCAGGAGAGGAATTGCTGGACCATATGGTAATTCTATGTTTAAAGTTTTTGGAAACTATCATCCTGTTTTACGTAGTGACTGTACCTTCTCACATTCCCACCAACAGTGTACAAGAGTTTAAATGAAGATTTTGAGATGAGAAGATTATCCTGGATTATTCAGGTGGGTCCTAAATACCATCACAAGCGTCCTTACAAGGAAGAGCCAGCAGGAGATGGGACACACAGTAAAGGTGATAATGAAGATACAGGTGGAGATTGGAGGGATGCAGCCACAAGCCAATGAATGCCTGCAGCTACCAGAAGTCACAGAGAGCTCCGCTAGAACCTCTGGAGGGAGCTTGGCCCTGCCAACAGCTTGATTTGAACCCAGTGAAAGAAATTTCCAACTTCCGTCCTCCTGGACTGTGAAGTAATAAATTTCTGTTGTTTTAAGCTACCGAGTTTGTAGTAATTTGTGACAGCAGCCACAGGAACTAATACACAGATCCCCCAACATCCACACCAGCCTCACACTCCTCCAACTGAAGGTGCAGTTCCATTGTTCATTTAGAATTGCAAATGGGATTAGGGTGCTCTTTTGTTTGAGTACTTTCAAACATTTCCCACTGCCCCTGGCATGGTGACAGCTGCTCCTAAACAGGTGCTAAGACCTTTAGTGCCTGAGGACTGCCTGCCTGCCTCAGCACAGCTCCCCTGGTGCTCCATGCTTTAGTGCTACTGTTTTCTCTTTGTTCCTTAAAGACACCGTGTCCTCTCTTGGGTCTCTTCTAGACCCCACAGTGCTGTTCTATGAGTAGCTACACCTCTGTATTCTTATTCCCTAATCTCCCCTCTAAGGTTTGGCTGTTTTTGTTTTTGTTTTTCAGGAATGACTCTGAATTTTCCATAGGAGCTCAGATCTCAGCTGGACTGTGAGTGTTCCCCTTCTGGGGATGCCCTCCATGCCCTCCAGATGACTCTGGACATGGGGCATTGCAATGCCCCATGTCCCCATAGCTCCTGGTGCCACCCATCATCATGTGCCTCCTGCTTTGTGGCAGGTGCTTGTCTACTTGTCTGTCTTTTCTGCTGGACTGGGAGCCTCCTGCAGGCAGCGACTGCCGTGTTCACCTCTCAATCCCTTGTGTCTAGTACAGAGCCTGGCCCATGGTGTGCACGGACCAAAAGTTACTGGCTAAATGACTGAGCAGATGTGGGAAGGGAAGGAAGGGAAATCTCACTGCAAGACAAACAAGGAAGATGTCAGAAGCCACACTATATATCCTCCAAGGCAGGTGATTTTTTCTATCAACCAAGAAGCATGCGACACCATGCTGGGTGCCAGGAGTTGGTAGCACAGCTGGAGGAGGTTCAGAATACTTTTGGAGCCAAAGAAACCACCTGAGCACTGCTCATTGTTTGCCAAAGGATTGCTCTAGAGTTGTCACACAGATGTTACAGGTCATCTTGCCCTTGCTTTGCATCTATGCTTAGTACATTATCACCCACCATTGCTCCCACCCCCAAACAACCTGACATCTCTCTCTCTCTCTCACACACACACCACACAACATATAAAGTATTTTTTAAATTAAAAAATTAAACTGTAGTCAACACACATAACATAAAATTTACCACTGCAACCATTTCTAAGTGTGCAGCTCAGTAGGGTTAAGTGCATTCACATCGTTCTGCAACCATCACCACCCATCCATCCCCAAAACTCTTTTCATCTTGCAAAACTGAAACCCTATACCCAGGAAACACTAACTCCCCATTCTTTCCCCACCCTCACACCAGCCGCCCCCTCAACCACTCTTCTACTTTCTGTTTCTATGCATTTGACTATTCTCAATGCCTCATGTAAGTGGGATCATACAGCATTTGTTCTTTCGTGACTGGCTTATTTCACTCAGCATAATGTCCTCAAGGTTCATTCACATTGTAGCATGTGTGGAAATTTCCTTCCTTTTCAAGGTTGAATAATATTCCATAGTACGGATAGGCCACATCTTGTTTATTCATTCCTCTGACAATAGACACTTGAGTTGCTTCTACCTTTTGACTGTTGTGAATAATGCTGCCATGGTACACACGGGTGCACAAATACCTCTTTGAGACCCTGCTTTCAGTTCTTCTGGGTATATACCCAGAAGTGAAATTTTAGGATAATGAGAATTCTATATTTAATTTTTTTAAGGAAGTTTCATGCTGTTTTTCATAGCAGCTGCGCCATCTTCCATTTCCACCCACAGTGCATGAAGTTTCCAATTTCTCCACATCCTTGACTCCCAAAGCATTGATTGGTTTTGTAGCTTTTCCTGAATATTTCTTGGTGGAGGTGGGAGGAAGGTGGTCACATTCCATATCATATCAAAAATGTTTTTAAATATGTTCTTTAAGCAGCTCTCTTTTCCTCTGGGATTCTATTTCAGGACACAGATGGTTCCTCTTTTCCATTCTACTCCTTACCAGTAAGATCTCCTTGCTAGCCTCATCACAACAAATAACATCATTAATTTAATTATTAATTGTTTCAGTTAATTTATTTTTATTTTATTAATTTATTTTATTTCAATTAATGTACTTTTGAGGCCAGGCACAGTGGCTCATGCTTGTAATCCCAGCACTTTGGGAAACTGAGGCAGGCAGCTCACCTGAGATCAGGAGTTCGAAACCAGCCTGGCCAATGTGGTAAAACGCCGTCTCTGCTAAAAATACAAAAATTAGCCAAGTGTAGTGGCAGGTGCCTGTAATCCCAGCTACTTGGAAGGCTGAGGCAGGAGAATCACTTGAACCCAGGAGGCAGAGGTTGCAGCGAGCTGAGATCGCGCCACTGCACTCCAGCCTGGGCAACAGAGTGAGACTCCATCTCAAAAAAAAAAGTATTTTTGATTAAGTATTTTCTCATGTAGTCCAACATTTAAAATGTCCTAAAATCTCCCTTCTAGACAGTCCTATATCCACCGAGTTCCATTCCCCAGAGGCCACTCGTGTATTGCTTCCTTATTACATATCTGGAGATACTTTATAGACATAAGATAGGAGACAAATTGATGAGTGGTAACATGAACCATGAAATATAAAAGTAATAATAGGTAAGCACCAAAAACAGAACTGAAAGTATACAGACAAGGAAAATCAGATAAGTCTGTTTAATACCAGCTGAGAGCATGAGATAAAATGGAAAGTAGCCACCTGGTTCTTTGCATGATTTGCATCACAGACACATAACATAGGTTGCACACACCTGGAAGAAAGGCAGATTGCATTATGGCAATGACCAAAGCAGGACCATGGGACAAGCTGGGGTGGATGAGGGGGCAGCGGCCTAGGACGACATGAGCAGAATTTTTGAGTATCCTGAGTGGAATTCTGGGCAGACTCAACAGAGGGTTTGGTGTTTGGGGGTTTGGTGTTTGGATAAATATCTAAATCCAAGCATGCACATTTGAGACATCTGGGATACCGCAGACCTGTTTTCTCACTGATTTGATAGGTTACCAATGTAGACATATTCATTTTAGAAGGGTCACCATGCTTCCCCGCCATTGATTGCGTTGGGAGGATGAGGCCTGGGCAGGGAATGGATCACATGTGAGGACAAGGCATTGCTCCCCTCTGGAGGATGCAGTGTTCAAGGCACCATCCCGAAATCTGCCACTCCTTGACATTGGACTTCCCAGCCTTCAGAACTGTGAGTAAATAAACTTATGTTTTTTATAAATTACCAGTCTGTGATATTCTAACAGCAAAAAATCAACTGAGATGATTACTTCCTCTCATGTGATCCATTCCTTGGGTTGTGCTTCTCAATACTGCTTTCATCTCTTCTGGTACATGGCTAGTCCCTCTATCTAGTGGAACCATGGGCTGCTTTTCACCAAAGGAACCTGAGAGGAAGTAATCATCTCAGTTGATTTTTTGCTGTTAGAATATCACAGACTGGTAATTTATAAAAAACATAAGTTTATTTACTCACAGTTCTGAAGGCTGGGAAGTCCAATGTCAAGGAGTGGCAGATTTCGGGATGGTGCCTTGAACACTGCATCCTCCAGAGGGGAGCAATGCCTTGTCCTCACATGGCCCAAGGCAGAAGGGCAAAGAGAGAAAAGGGGGATGGACTTATCCTTTATAATGGCATTAATCCTACCTGTGGGAATAGAGCCTTCACAGCCTAATCCCTTCTTAAAGAGCCTACCTCTTAATACTGTTACAATGGTAGTTAAATTTCCACATGAATTTTGGAGGGGACAAATATTCAAGCCATAACAGTGATATTGCCATGTGTAGACTAGAGCAGTCCCTTGGGAGACTTTATTCCAGTGACACCAACCACTGCTCCAAAAGAATCCAAGTTCTTCACCTTTATACTCTACTGTTTTCTCTTGGTTGCCTCCACAAATCATATCCACCATAAAATAATAAGTAGTTATTATTTATTTAATCACCAAGGATAGTCAATAAACTGTCCCCTTGGGCAATCTCAGGATGATAGCACCATTAGTGGAATAAGACTATGGCTTTCAAAGCTCTTCATCCCTGTGTTTTGAGTCCTCTTTGATTTATTTAGAGATACCTCCCTGCTATGATTTGAATGTGTTTCCTCTTTCATGTTGAAATTTAATCCTTGAAGTGGCAGTATGGAGAGGGGGGCCTTGAAGAGGTGATTGGGCCATGATATCTCTGTCCTCATGAATGGATTCATCCATTTGTGGATTAGTGGATTAATGGATGATCATGGGAGTGGAACTGGTGGCTTTATAAGAAGAGGAAGAGAGACCTGAGTACACTAGCATACTCAGTCCATGTGATGCCGTGCACTGCCCTGGGACTCTGCAGAGTCACTACCAGCAAGAAGGTTCTCATTAGATGTACAGCCTTGACCTTGGGCTTCTCAGCCTCCATAACTGTAAGAAATACATTTCCTTCCTTCCTTCCTTCCTTCCTCCCTCCCTCCCTCCCTCCCTCTCTCTCTTTCTCTCTCTCTTTCTCTCTCTCTTTCTCTCTCTCTTTCTCTTCTTTCTTTTCTTTCTTTCTTTCTTTCTTTCTTTCTTTCTTTCTTTCTTTCTTTCTTTCTTTCTTTCTTTCTTTCTCTCTTTCTTTTCTCTCTTTCTTTTCTCTCTTTTCTCTCTTTTCTCTCTTTCTTTTCTCTCTTTCTTTTTCCTTTCAGGTTTTGCTCTGTCACCCAGGCTGGGCTGCAGTGGTATGGTAATGTCTCACTGTTATCCCCACCTTAGCCTCCTGAGTAGCTGGAATGACAGGTGTGCACTACCTCACCCAGCTAATTTTTAAATTTTTTACTTTTTTGGCAGAGATGGGGTCTCCCTATGTTGCCAAGGCTGGTCTTGAATTACTGGCCTCAAGTGTTCCTCCCGCCTTGGCCTCCTAAATTGTTGGGATTATAGGCATGAACCACTGTGATTGGCTAAAATTCCTTTTCTTTATAAATTACCCAGTTTTAGATATTCTGTCATAAGCAACAGAAAATGGACTCAGACACTCCTTCTCCTTCACAAGGACCCCTCAGCTATTTGTAATTTATGCTAGTAGATGGAAGGAATGCAAATTCCTGGTAGGTCTTGAGAAGTACAGGTGGTGTATTCTAATTCAAGATTGACGACTCAAGACTCTGGATTTACATTTTCTCACATATCATTAGCCAAGTGTGGTGGTGGGCGCCTGTAATCCCAGCTACCTAGGAGACTGAGGCAGGAGAATTGCTTGAACCCAGGAGGCAGAGGTTGCAGTGAGCCAAGATCACGCCACTGTACTCCAGTCCACTGAATCCTGACTCCAGCTCTAGGGTGGTGGAGTCTGTGTGCTGCTGTGTGCTGTGGCTGCTGTGGGCATCTCACTCTCCCCATCCCACTCCCACCATCTGCCCCGGCTTTCTCTGTGCCTCATTGTCCCATCAGTCAGGGAGACTCACCACACGCTATCATTGTAACATCAGTGTTGAACAGTAATCAAAACCCAAATAGAGATCTCCCCTCTGCTTAAAAAACATTCTAATAATATTCCAAGGTCAGGGCCAGCAGTATAAAAACATTGTTCTCATTAATGTGCACACATGTATTGAATGTACATGCTTTATTTTGACTCAAATTTTCCAACATGGGTCTAACTGTGAATAGCTGAAGATACTTTTTTTTAGTTTTGCACTTTTTTCTTTTTTTTTTTTTTTGAGATAGAGTCTCGCTCTTGTTACCCAGGCTGGAGTACAATGGCATGATCTTGGCTCACTGCAACCTCTGCCTCCCAGGTTCAAGTGATCCTCCTGCCTCGGCCTCCTGAGTAGCTGGGATGACAGGCGTGCGCCACCACGTCCGACTAATTTTGTATTTTTAGTAGAGACGGGGTTTCACCATGTTGGTCAGGCTGGTCTTGAACTCCTGACCTAGGTTTAAAAAACATTCTAATAATATTCCAATATCCACCCGCCTAGGCTTCCCAAAGTGCTGGGATTATAGGCATGAGCCACCGCGCACAGCCTTGTTTTGCATTTTTTATGGATACAGAATATTTATACATATTTATGGGGTAAATGCGATATTTGGATACAAGCATACAATTGTAGTGATCAAATTATCATATGTAGGATACCCGTCACCTTGAACATTTATCATTTATTTGTGTTGCGAACATTTCAAATCTTCTCTTCTAGCTATTTTGAAATGTACAATATATTATTGTTAACTATAGTCACCCTACTGTGCTATCAAATACTGAAACTTATTCCTTCTATCTAACTATATGTTTGTATCCACTAACCAGGCTCTCTTCATCCTTTCTCTCACCCTTCCTAGCCTCCGGTCTCTATCATTCTACTCTCTCCCTCCACGAGACAAACTTTTTTTTAGCTCCCATGTAGAAGTGAGGTCATGTAATATTTGTCTTTCTGTGCTTGGATTATTTCATAAAATGAGCTGCAGTTCCACCCATGTTGCTGCAAATGAAAGATTTCATCCTTTTTTATGGCTGAATAATATCCCACTGTGTGTGTGTGTGTGTGTGTGTGTGTGTGTGTGTGTGTGTATACACCATATTTAAAAATTCAGTCTAGATGAATATGCGTTGCATGAATTCAGGCTTCTGGCAAAAGCATTTCATGGGTAGAAATATTGAAGTTTGTCCAGTTGGCAAGTGAAGGACAGAATAATTTTACTCGGGGCAGGACACTGGTGTGTGTGTGTGTGTATGTGAGACACTGGAGTATGACAAAATGTTTCCAAAGCTCAGCTCACGTGAGAGAACACCTTTCTCAGTACTTCCGGAGGTCTTTGAGTGGGTTTGGCCTCACAATATCCTTGCACAAATCTTGGGGCCCTTGTCAAGTTTTGGAAGTCTGTTTCAAGCCGTGATGATCTCTTTTTGTACTTTCTGCAGAAATTGGAGACCAAGGCTGATCTTGTTCTCTATTTACTTTTCTTTTCTTTCTTTCTTTCTTTTTTTTTTTGAGGTGGAGTCTCACTCTGTCGCCCAGACTGGAGTGCAATGGCGTGATCTCAGCTCGCTGCAACCTCCGCCTCCCAAGTTCAAGCGATTCTCTTGCCTCAGCCTCCTGAGTAGCTGAGATTACAGGTGCCCGCCACCACGCCCGGCTAATTTTTGTATTTTTTAGTAGAGACGGGGTTTCACCATGTTGGCCAGGCTAGTCTCAAATTCCTGACCTCAGGTGATCCACCCGCCTCAGCCTCCCAAAGTGCTGGGATTACAGGCATGAGCCACTGTGCCCGGCCTCTATTTTCTTTTCATTAAATTCCAATTGAAAGTTGCCAATGAAGTTATAAAACTGATACATGCAGGATTCCAGAAAGAAAAGAAAATACAAGCAAGCAAAGTAAGGATTCTTCTTCTTCTTTGTTTTTTTTTCTTTAAATAATGTTTGGCAAGACTGGCTAATTTATCATGAAATATCGGAATTGTCTTTTAATCTTCCCATGAAAACCTGTGTACTTCGGGACTCAGAGTCACATGAGTCTTTGCCTGGCAGGAATGTAAATGTTTTAAGAAGGCTGTTGTCTTTTCAAGTTTGAGCCACAGCAGAAGCAGGAGGGCCTGTAGATGAAGGCTGGGTGGGGCCTGCTAATGTTCTGGGCTATTTCTAACTCTGACAAGACACAGATACCTCCCTCTCTTCCCCCTCCCCAAACATCTCCTGTCACCTTCAGTAGACTGCAGGCTCATGGGGGCCGTGGAGAGAATGCTCCCTTTTCCCTGTTCTGGCCACTTTGTCATGGCCAAGGGGCTGGAGGAGGCCCCCAGTTGAAGCCCAACCTATGGTATACACCATGACGATTCCTTTATCCCTTTCTGTGTGGGGTGAGAGTATGGGAAAGGGACACTACGCTCCTCTGTGAATTTTATTTATTTTTTTGTTTTTTTGAGACGAAGTTTCACTCTTGTTGCCCAGGCTGGAGTGCAGTGGCACGATCTCGGCTCACTGCAGCCTCCGTCCACCTTCCAGGTTCAAGCAACTCTCCCTCCTCAGCCTCCCGAATAGCTGGGATTTCAGGCATGTGCCACCATGCCCAGCTAATTTTTGTATTTTTAGTAGAGATGGGGTTTCACCATGTTGGCCAGGCTGGTCTTGAACTCCTGACCTCAGGTGATCTGCCTGCCTCAGCCTCCCAAAGTGCTGATATTACAAGTGTGAGCCACTGCCCTTGGCCTTCTATGTGAATTTTAAACTGTGCATGTCTGACCTGAATGCACAGCTCTCAGTATCCCCAGAACAGGGCCCTGCACCCATCTGATCCCTGAGACTGAGGAGGAGGAAAGGGATGGAGAGAACAGAGCTTCATCTGAGGGTGGTCACATGGCCGGGTGCTAAGGAGCCTGTGTCAGCCAAAATGGAGGAAGAAACAGGCGTTCCTGCCTTTCCTGTTCTCTCTGTCCAGCCTAGCAGGTCCACTTGAATGCCCACTGACGGCTGCAGGTTGAGGTTCTGCCTTTGGCCAATGTTGTCTCCAGCCAGGTAGACACCCATGGGGAGAGGTGAGGCTGCTAAGTGGGGCACCAGGCTCGGAGTCAGGAGGCCAGGCTCAGGCCCCAGGGCGGCTACATTATTAGTGCTGCTATTTGGCATTTAGCAAAGTGTTTCTCATCTCCAGAGACAGGGTTTCACCACGTTGGCCAGGCTGGTCTCCGATTCCTGACCTCAAGTGATCCACCCGCCTCAGCCTGTCCACGTAACTGGCGCTGTCCACGTCATCGAGGTCTGGTGGGGCTCCAGTGAGAATGGTGCTTGTGAACTGAAGAGCCGCGGCGCTGGTGTCAGGATTGGCTCTGCGGGGTTTTCTTCTGGCGGCTGTAGATTAAGGTTGAGTAGGACCAGGGCTTGTCTGGAAATGGGAAAATCCAGATTTTCATAGATTTTTAGTACATTAGAGCTGGATGGAAACTTAGCAAATATTTACTCCAATTCCACCATTGGACAGATAAGGAAACTGAGTCTTAGAGAAGGAAAGTCACTTGAAAGGTTGTGCTCGGTCATTTGAACGGCCCTGGGAGAGGCCCTGGGGAAACTCTACTCCTTAAGTGAGGCCACATACCAGGGAGACCTTGCCCTGCCAATGGAGAGTGTTGTTCACTCAAAAATACAACTAAACCAGGCGCGGTAGCTCATGCCTGTAACCCCAGCACTTTGGGAGGCTGAGGTGGGTGGATCACTTGAGGTCAGCAGTTCAAGACCAGCCTGGACAACATGGTGAAACTCGATCTCTACCAAAAATACAAAAATTAGCAGCGCCTGTAGTCCCAGCTACTTGGGAGGCTGAGGCAGGAGAATTGTTTGAACCTGGGAGGTGGAGGTTGCAGTGAGCCGAGATCGTGCCACTGCACTCCAGCCTGGGTGACAGAGCAAGACTTTGTCTCATAAACAAAAACAAAAACAAAACAAAAATAGAACAGATGATATGAAAGGCAGATGGCAGAGCTGAAAGATCCAACCCCTACAGGAAGAACAGAGGCCCAAGGGAGAAGACCCGGGATGGGATCCAGGCGGTGCTACTGTTACTATTTCTCATGGCAAGTCTCTTGACCTTATGACTACAGGTGAGCCGCGGCGACTCTTCCAACTCCCAGAGCAGCCTGAGGATCAAAGCTGCCTGTTAGTAGCCACTCCTCTCAGGCAGGCAGGAGCCAGGAGGAAGCCGTGACTCACAGGTACTGCCTGCTGGAGGGCTGTTTCACTGCAGCAAATTGCTCTGGTGGAGAATTATAGGTGTGGAAGAGACAAACCTTAAAGGCTACAACTTTACAGGGCGTGAATAAAGGCTGATGCATGGTGCTTCCCAACAAAATAAGGGGAAGCTGCAGCTCCTGACCTCATCCAGAGAGGTCTTGACTTGTTCAGTGAGGCTTGGGCTGCTGGCGTTGTCCAGGATGCACGCAGCCCGATACCAGAGACCTAGGAGCAAATGAGAAACCCAGGCACCAGGCCAGGAGAACAGGGCTTCATCTTGTCGGAAGATCTGGATACGTGCAGGCTCTGCGCTTTCTTTGCTTTGAGACAACTGACACCTGCAACTCCGGTCACACAGGGACAGCTGGGGAGGGACAGCTGTGTCCTTGCTATTTCAGGCATGTTGAGAAAGTCGGGAAGGAAAATAATCTCTCATTCTGTCATGTACCCCCCCCCCCCACCCCAAAACATACACAAACCTATCGGGGCCGTGAGCCTCTCTGGCGAGATCTCTCGAGGTGTCTGTACTCGGCCTTGTTTTATTGGCATTGATGACACGTCTTCCTGGCAAACCTATATTATCCATTACAGCGGAACATAGGTTCGAGTGTCTTTACTGGAAGAAAACGATTCCTCCCTTCGTTGCTCTAGTCTGCTGGACACAGTGTGGGGACGGATCGAAGAGACTGAGAAACCCCCGAGAAACAGGCCCCAGTTTCAGGCCAGGGCTGCAGGGCTGGGGCTCTCGGCTCACTGTGCAGGAGGAAGAGGAAGAGGAGGGAGAAGACGGCCCTCTGGTTTCCTTGAAAATCACATGGGAAGGTTGGAAAATGGAAGTCCGGGCGATGGAGTGTGGAAGTTTCTGCAGCCAGTTCCGAAGCCCAGACTGTGAAGGGAATGGCTGTGTTTCTTCTGGAAGCAGCCAGCACAGTCCCAGAAGGACTCAGAACTGCTGTAGACTTTTCCTGAAGGGGAGGACTGCCCGCGGCTCATGTCAGCAAGGAGAGACTACCTTGTTCCTCTGAAAGCGAGTCAGCCTGCGGAGCTGAGTCAGAGGCAGTGCTGTTGCTCACCCGGGAGCACGGCCAGGACGCGAGGGCTGGACTTTGCTAAAAATAAGCCATTCATGTTTGGACATCACGCTCTGTCTCCTCGGAGCCCTGGCATTTGGCGTTGTGCCATGTCCCGTGGCGCCCTGTGGTGTCCTGTGGGTCGAAGCCAGGGGCTGACTCAGGACCGGGATGTTCTCTGGACTCTCTTTCTGCCGGGTTGGGTGCAGCGGAGCCAATGCTTGGTGATGAGTTTCCGCCATCGCAGCTCTGGACCATGCCAAGGTCAGAGGCCGTAGTGGGAGACAGCGGGAAGAAGTTGCTGCTCAGGCAGGAGCTCACCCAAGGATGTCACTGGGGTCCTCTCCTCTGAGGGTCTGTCTTTCCTGGCCCTTTGCTGCCCCAACACCCCAGAAGCCAAGATGTTTCCCTGACACAGCCCTTCCTAAAGCTGAACACTTTCACCAGCTCTAAGGGAGTGGAGGAAGTGAGCAACTGGTTCCCCCAGTAAAAAGAACTTTAAGGTATACTCATTGTTTAAAAATCAAACACAAAAAGAAAATACAAGGAAGAAAAAATACCATCTATTATCTTCCTTCTCCCATAACTTTCTAGAGGAAAGATACATAGTTTTCAAAGCACATTTTTGTACACACATTCAGGTGAATACATTTTGCTTTGATGAGAATGGGATTGTGTCAACATTTTCCAACTGATTTTCTTACTTTGTAAGAGATCATGTACTTTTGGTAACCGTAATTACAGACTTACAGGATCATTTAATAGCTTCATTTAGGGGAAGCATAATTCAATCTAGGCGTCGACAAACTTTTTCTGTAAATGGCCAGATAGTAAATATTTTTGGCTTTGTGGGTCAGACGGTCGTTGCTGCAAATACTCAACTCCGTTATTCTAGCTCCAAACTGGTCAAAGACGTAAATGACCAGGTGTGGCTATGTTCCAATAAAACTTTATTCACAACATAGGTCCTAGACTTGGTTTTGGCCCACTGGCCCACTTGCAGACCTGTGATTTAACCTGTCACCTACTGATGGACATTTAAGAAGTTTCCAATGTTTTGCTATTAAAAACTGAGCCGAGATGGCACCATTGCACTCCAGCCTGGGCGATAAAGCCAGACTCTGTGTGAAAACAACAAAAAACAAAAAACAAAAAAACCAGCACATAAATATGTCTTTGTATGTGTATGTATATGAGCAGGTGTATGTTTGTATATACGCATATACAGACATACACACATAGTATATACATATATACTGTTTATATGTGATTTATATATAAACAAGATTCATACAGATATATGGTGTATATCTATGCGTGTGTGTGTGTGTGTATGTATATATATATACACACCTATATATATATCTTTTTCTAATGGCGTCCCTAGGATAAACTGTAAGATATATTTTTCCCGGGATATCAGAGAGACAGTTGTAAACCAACTGCGGATTCTGTTTACCCCGATGAGTTCATGAGCTTCCTTCCATCTCTGATTTTTCTAATGAATGCATTTTGCCCAGGCCTTGATAGAAAAACTACTTTGAAAACAGTCTGCTTCAGGTCTCCCCCATAGGGATGATGCTGCGTTAGAGGATCCTTCCTCCAAGCACAAGCTGCCCAGGGAGCTTGTTTTTGATGGATGTCAGCGGGCTGGGTGGCTTCCTGGGAAGTTCGGAGGAAGTGGACTCCCTCCAGGACAGAGAGCTTTTGGGCTTCTGGGCATAGGCTGGAGCCCATCAGGGCCCTGGTAGCCCTGAAGCCCGCCTAGCCTCTGAGAGACATGTGTGGTGCATGTGTTTTTAATAGAACACCCGTTAGAGGGAGGGGACCAGGTGGAAAATGTATTGAGGACAGCCTCTGCCCTCCAAGAATTTTCTCTTTGCTGTGAGAAGCCGAGCCACCCCCACCAAGCATTCCCCTGCTGCTGTGAGAGGCAGCATCAAGCGGGTCTGTGGGAAGGGTCCTGGTGGGATCTGGTCGACAGGAGGGTGCTGCTTCCTTCACTTTCTTCTTGGGAGGAAGTCAACGTTCTCTGGCATCCACTCATTCTGCGGAGTTAGCAGGGGCTGGTTACAGACGGCGGTGCCAGTGGGAGAAGGTTCAGGGTTGAGTTCTGGAGAGAAGGCAGGGCATGAATTGGCAAGAAATAAAATAAGAAGAGGAAGTTAAAAGGAGCACTGAGGGAAGAGAGAGGGAAAGGGGTTCAGGGTGACACTCACTGTCACTGCCAAGGGTTGTTGGTGGAACGCTGAGCTTCTTGGGGCCTGGGTGTCCTCATCCGTAATGAGAGGGCCTAGGAGAAAGCTCACCTTCTAGCTGGTTCTCTAAGCAGCATGAGTTAAACTGGAAGAAAATATGTACATGTGTGCACGTATGTGTTCATGTGTGCCTACAGGTGTGTGATGCATGTGTGTGAATGTAACAAACACATAGTCTTTTAGATTTAGGATCAATTAGTAGGAGGCATCCTGGCCAGTCCTTGTGCGTCTCTGCTGAACACATCTGTTACATCAGGACGGTGCTGGGTGGCTCGGGGCTGGAGCCATATAAGCCAGGTGTGGGGCCAATGGGATCTGTGGAGAATGTTTAGTTCACCCTGAGAACCCTGGGGCCCTGCTTTGAAGGCCTCCAGGGCCCACTCGGAATAGAACTCATGGTCCTAGGAGGAGAAAGAGTACTTGGTTTGAGTCTGAGAAGCCGGTGGAGGTTCAGATCAGCTTGTGTGACAGTTGCTCTTCGGGAACTGGGAGAGTAAAGTGTCAGATCCAGGACCTGGTGATTTGCAATGAAACCACCACAGTGTGGCTGGGAACCGGCCCTGGCAGGAGGCAGGATTCTGCCCTCCTCCACAGGCTACCTCCACGCTGTGTCTTCCTCCCCCGGTTTGCTGGGAGTGAATGGATCATGGTCTCCATCACTGGGGGGCCTTGTCAATCATTCTGGCTTTTAGTTCCAGAAAGGAAAAACCAGCACCAGGTACCGATGACTTCTCCCTTCACCTTCATGAAGGTCCCTTTTCCTTGAGTTCCATGACACCCTGTTGCTTTCTATCCTGTTCCCCTCAGGCCACAACTTCTGAAAATCCTTTGTTGGGGACCTTGTTCCTTTAATTGTGGGTGTTCTTTTTTTTTTTTTTTTGAGACGGAGTCTCGATCTGTTGCCCAGGCTGGAGTGCAGTGGTGTGATCTCGGCTGACTGCAACCCTTGCCTCCGGGTTCAAGCGATTCTCCTGCCTCAGCCTCCCAAGTAGCTGGGATTACAGGCACCTGCTACCATGCCTGGCTAATTTTTGTATTTTTAGTAGAGATCGGGTTTCACCATGTTGACCAGGCTAGTCTCCATCTCCTGACCTTATGTTCAGCCCACTTCAGCCTTCCAAAGTGCTGGGATTACAGGCGTGAGACACCGTGCCCGGCCATTGTGGGTGTTCTTAGCACTCTATCCCTGGCACATTTGTCATTTAATCTTGCATTCTCCCCTCAAATCATCTCTGTGGCTTCCAATGCCATTTCTACGCCCATATGACTTTCAAATCACCATCTTCTGCCCAGCCTTCTCAGCTCCGAACCTGAGGTCTCACAGGTGCATCCACCTCCACATACCCCAAACGCACCACCTCCCTTCCCAAACCTGTTCCTCCCCTCCAGCACCCCAGCTTCATAAACAGCAGCACCCTTCACCCTGGTTCTCAGGCTGGTAACTTGGGCTTCTTCCTCCACATCCTACTTCCTCCCACGCCTCACCTCCAGTAAATTCCACCTCTGGTCAATCCCAATAAATATAATAGCTGGCTGGGCATGGTGGCTCATGCCTGTAATCCCAGCACTTTGGGAGGCCGAGGCAGGCGACTCACAAGGTTAGGAGATCGAGACCATCCCGGCTAACACGGTGAAACCCTGTCTCTACTAAAAATGCAAAAAACTAGTCGGGCATGGTAGCACATGCCTGTAGTCCCAGCTACTTGGGAGGCTGAGGCGGGAGAATTATTTGAACCCAGGAGGCAGAGGTTGCACTGAGCCGAGATCATGCCACTGTACTACAGCCTGGGTAACAGAGTGAGACTCCATCTCAAAAAAAAAAAAAAAAAATTAGCTGGGTGTGGTGGTGCATGTCTATAATCCCAGCTCCTTGGGAGGTTGAGGCATGAGAATCGCTTGAACCCAGGAGGTGAAGGTTGCAGTGAGCCGAGATCATGCCACTGCACTCCAGGCTGGTGACAGAGCGAGACTCCGTCTCGAAAAAAAAGACAATAGCTGATGTTGGCTGAACACTGGCCATGTGCACAGAGCTTCATAAGCATAGTCTCCTTTAATCCCTGCCCCTCAACTCTCTATACAGTTGGCCCATGAACAATCTGGGCTTGAACTATGTGGGTCTACTTATATGCAGAGTTTTTCCAACCAAACGCGGATGGAAAATATAGTCTTCACAGAATGTGAAACCTGCATATAGAGCAGGGCTGACTGCAAATTTGAGTATGTGCAGGTGTGAGTATATATGGGGTTGCTGAAACCAATCCCCCTCGTATACTGAGGGCCGACTAGCAGGAATTCATATAACATTATTTAGTATATGAAGAATCTGAGGTGTGCAGGGGCTTCCTGACTTGCCTGAAGTCCCAGAGAGATTTAACTCAAGACCATGGGATCCCCAAACTCTCCAGGTTACCAGATACTCCTGAACCTCCATGGGGGCTGGTGCACTGCCTCTTGCCTGGGTATTGGCCCTGCCTCGTCTCTTCTGCATGCAGTAGCCAGAAGGAACTCTCAAAATGAAGCCCTGATGTTGTCACTCCTCTCCCTGAACCCTTACAGTCTCCCCATTGCTCCTGAAATGAAGTCCTTATTTTTCTTTTCTTTTCTTTTTTCTTTTCTTTTTTTTTTTTTTTTTTGAGATGGAGTTTCACGCTTATTGCCCAGGCTGGAGTGCAACGGCACGATTTTGGCTCACTGCAACCTCTGCCTTCTGGGTTCAAGTGACTCTCCTGCCTCAGCCTCCTGCATAGCTTGGATTACAGGCATGTGCTACCACACTTGGCTAATTTTTGTATTTTCAGTAGGGTTTCATCATATTGGTCAGGCTGGTCTCAAACTCCTGACCTCAGGGGATCCACCCACCTTGGAGTCCCAAAGTCCTGGGATTACAGGCACGAGCCACAGTGCCAGGCCCAAAGTCCTTATTTTCCAACAAGCATTAATTACAGGCATTGAAGACACTGTGGTGAACAAGACATGTTCCTGCCCTCATGGAACTTACATCCTAGACTGATGACAGGTAATAACTGAAT
Organism: Theropithecus gelada; assembly: GCF_003255815.1. Classification (NCBI taxonomy): domain Eukaryota; kingdom Metazoa; phylum Chordata; class Mammalia; order Primates; family Cercopithecidae; genus Theropithecus; species Theropithecus gelada. The sequence goes on along the minus strand of NC_037668.1, from coordinate 208,811,828 downwards.
AAATGGACAACTTAATTGCAGAGAGTGATAGGTGATACTGAGGAAAATAAGGCAAGGTAAGGGATGGAGAGTGACCTGGGCGGGGTTGAGTATTAGGAGAGATGGTCTAAGAGGGCCTCCCAGGGGAGATGACAGTGAAACTGAGATGGAATGAAGTTAGCCCCTGCAGTAAGGGGAAGGAGCATTATAGCTGAAAGCAAAAAGCCTGTGCAAAGGCCCTGTGGTAGGAATGAGCTTGGAGTAATTGAGAAATAACAAGAAGCCCTGGGTGGCGAGAGCTGTGTGAGAAGCACGGAGAGTGATAGGCAGAGGGGCTGACTGGTAGCCAGGTGGCCCTGGCTGGCCACAGTAAGGAATCTGGGTCTTATTTGGGATGTGATGGGAGGGTTTAAGTGCACACTGGGAGGTGTAATGACCTTCTGGCTGCTGTGTTGGGACTGAGTACGTGGGTGGTAGTACAGAGAGCAGTGAGAAGTTTCCTTTCATGCTCCAGGGGAGAGACAATGGTGAGGAGGTGGCAAGAAAGCACAGTCCTGGCTGCAGGTGTTGAAGGTTAAGCCAATCTCTCTGAGTGAAGGGGTAAGGGGGGTAGGGAGGGGCAAGAGCAGAGTCAGGATGTCTGGTGGGCTTTGCTCTGAGTTTACTGAATCAAGGGATGAGGGTATGTGAGTCTGAAGCTCTGGGGTGAGGTTGAGGCTGGAGATTCAAATTTGAGGGGTGCTGGAGAGAGATGGCCTGAAGACCACAGAGTGAGCTCAGTGGGTCCCGTGGTTGATCCCCTGAGTCTAGAAGACTCTTTGGAGGGCTTTTTGCTACAAAGGAGAACAGAGCAATGGAGAGCGTTATGGGATAAATTGTGTCCATCTCAAAGGATGCTGAAGGCCTGACCCCCAGCACCTGTGAATGTGAGCTTATTTGGAAACAGGGTCTCTGAAGATGATGAAGCTGAGGTCATTAGAGAGGGCCCTCACCCAATATGACTGAAGGAAATTTGGACACAGACACACACAGAGGGAAGGCGATGTGAAGACACACAGGTTGACAGTCATCTCCAAGCCAAGGAATGCCCGAGGCTACCAGAAGCCAGGAGAGGGGTCAGGGCTCAGAGTCTCCTTCGCACTCTCCAAAGAAATCGACCCTGCTGACGCCTTCATCTGGGACTCCCAGGCTCCAGAACTGGAGACAGTCTCTGTTGTTTAAGCCACTGAGTCTGCAGTACTTTGTAACAGCAGCCCCAGGAAGCTAATAAAAGGAGATAGCTGACATAGATGTGGAATTCATGTTTTTTTTTTTTTTTTAATAGAGAAGACAGAATAGCATGTTTATAGGAAAACAAGAATGATCAGTGTTGAGGAAAAACAGGGCATGTGGGGGAGCAGAGGGAGGGTTCTCTGCAAGGCACCAGGCTCTCTGTGTCCTGGGGTTTTGCACATGCACCACCTCCCCTAGTGCCCACCTGTCCAGGCCTCAGCTAATGGCTCCGCCTCTCCAGGTAGGTCTGGAACTCTCCTCGGTGCTCTGACCACACTCGCTACTTTCTCCATTTCTGCACTGCCTTGCTGTCTTGCAATTGGTTGTTGCATGCCTACATCCTGTCTCCTCCCCTGCCCCGAGCTTGGTAGGGACTCAGGCACGGATGCTGTGTCTTGCAGAGAGCCCAGCCCACAGTAGGAGCTCCGTGAACGCTATTTATGTTTTGTTTCGTTTTTGAGACAGGATCTCACTCTGTTGCTCAAGCTGGTGTGATCACGGTTCCCTGTAGCCTCAACCTCCTGGGCTCAAGCGATCCTTTCACCTCAGCCTCCCCAGTAGCTGGGACTACAGGCAGGAGTCACCACACCCAGCTAATGCTTTTTTGTTTTGTGTAGAGACAGGATCTCCCTATGTTGCCCAGGCTGGTCTCCTGAGCTCAAGTGATCCTTCCACCTGTGCCTTCCAAAATGCTGGTGTTACAGGCATGAGCCACTGTGCCTTGCCACGAACACTGTTTGAATGAACAAATGTGATGTCCCTCTGGGTTGCTTTTGTCCATGTGGCACTCATTTTAGAGCTCATTTTGGAAAATCGGTGCTGGAATGCCATTCCATGCTCCCCACCGACACATGTTGGTTTTGACCCGGGTTTATTCAATGCTTTGGAGGGCTATAAATCTGGAGACAGCTCCACCAGGAACTTTCAACTGGGGGCAGCCCCTGTGAACTGCCTAAGCTTGAGCAAGTTACTTAACCTCCATGACCTTTGGTTTTTCCATTAGTCAAACAGGGCAAAGAGCTGCCCTTTCTCTCCCTCACGATGGAGGATGTGGTAGCTCCAGCTAAGTTCTGAAGCAGAAAAGTGGGCGGGCGCATTCGTGACTCTGCATAGGCTCTAGATTAAAGGCACAATCAATGGCTCCCAGAAAAGAGCTGTATATACACAGCTCTGTATGTACAGAGAAGGGGAAGGCTTAGCCACTCAGGGTTCTTTATTCACAACTCTGAAACTTTAAAACATTTAATCAAATGTTTAAAAAGCTGTGATAAAATATGCAAAACATAAAATGTACCACCTTAACCATTTCTAAGTGTACAGTTCGGTAGAGGTACGTACACGTACATTCATGTTGTTGTACAACCATTACTACCCCCGTCTCTAGAACTTTTTCATTTTGCAAAACAGAAATAACTCTATGAACCTCATATAATTGTGATCATGCAGTATTTATCCTTCTGCGACCAGCTTATTTCACTTAGCATCGTGCCTTCAAGTTCATCCATGTTATGGCAAGTGCCAGAATGTTCTTCCTTTTTAAGGCTGAATAATATTCCATTGTGTGGATTTACCACATTTGGTTTATCCATGCATCTCCCGATCTTCTGGCTATTACTGAGTCACACTGCTATGACATGGGTGTACAGCCAGCACTCTGAATTTGTTATCATGGCTCCATTTACATGCCTTTCTTGGTCCAGTTGCTTGATTCATTGAAGGGCACAAGAAACCTGGAAGAATCGTGGCTGTTGCCCCTACACAGTCTATGCTTTTAACTATTCTTTAACACAGGCAAACGTAGAGGGCTTTGTTGCTGGAGTTAAACACGAGATAATTTAAGGTGGTATAATTCGTGAGTTAAGACTACTTTTTTTTTTTTTTCCTGGAGGATCATCTGTTTCATCTCCACTTGACTTTTTAAAAATGCTGGAACTGTCTTTTGATTGAATACAAAACTTTTTTTTCCCTTTGACGTTTATATGACTGAAGGTGGAAAAATAAGACCTTTGCTTATTAACAAAATGAATCAATCTCTTTCCCCCATGGGAACTTGAAAACAATTTAGAGACTAGAATAAACTTCAGATTTTCCTCTGCTATGAATTGGGTTGACCTTTCCTGCAGGTAAGATGTAAGACAGACCCAGCTGGGCTTGACAGAAAATGAGGTCACCCCAGGTACCGCTAGATTGAGCCCTGGCTGGAAGTGCCTTGCTCTGTAAGCCTCTTTGGGCGCTTCCAGAGACAGGAAAGTTGAGGCCAGAGAGGTGAAGTGTGCTGGCGAAGGTCAGCCGGGGAGACAGAGACCAAGGGAAAATGGTGCTTAACTTCACCAAGGGAAAATAGTGCTTAACTTCGGGCCCTTAATGAGGTTGCAGTGGACCGTGCTCCAGGCAGTAAATCCTCAAAGGCAGCGGGGCTTACTGTGTGGGGTTCTCTTTTCCCTTTTACTTCATAGGTGCCAGATGTATTTGGGGAAATTCCCCATAAGATGGGCACACGGTTAACCCCTCCTTTGTCTGACCGGTTTGCACATTACACCTGCAGAGGCGGTGAGGACCCTGGAGTTTCCAGCTCTCTCGCCCGTGCAGCCTGATCTCTGGGCCTGCCGTGGGACTGGCTCCTGACTGGGAGTGTGAAGCGCAGAATAAACAAAAATAAAGAGACTGTGTTGGAAACGCGCGACTGCAGGGCTGAGAAGATACTCAGAAAAGTGGCCTCAGGCCAGCTCCTACTCTTTCCAAATATGCCAGGAATGCCGGGCCCAGAGGCAGGGGACAAAACAGGAGAAAGAAGGAAAAAGAACAGGCGTCACCAGGCCATAGTCTAGCCAGTCTACTTGTCAAAACAAAGCAGAAGAGAACTCCTAGCTCCAAATAAAAGTGGATCAAGAAGTTTCAGAACTCAGTAACAACTGTTCCTAAAGTTTGCATCTAGAGATCCTGCACCCTGTCATCCACCCCTGCCCAGGGCTTTGCTGGGGGCATCACGACACAGGGTAGCGAGCCCAGCAGAGCCCAAACCAAATGTCTTAGTCTTTTCAGCATCCCATTTTTAGGTGAGGAAGCAACTCAGAGGAACCCTCGGAGAAAGGATTTGTTTGGTACATGCGGCACGGAGCGAGCTGCTTGGGGCTGGGCATTTGGTCTGTGCGTGGTTTCCTAGTTTGAGATGGAGGATCATGACAAGGGACAAAAGGTCAAAGGGTACACCAGTAGGGGAGAAAAGCAAAACAAAAACAGGAAGTGGCCGGCTCAGGGATTTTCCATGAGAAAGCTGGGAAACAGGTCCTGGTAGAAAAGAGTGTCAAAAACCAGAATGACAACAAATTTAGTTTAAAGACCGTGATTGGCTTGATTTGTGAATCTGGCATCGAACAACACTTCATTCCACACAATGGAATAAGTGTTCCATGAGCTGAGCTGAAGAGGTTGGCTTTGTAGACAGAGAAGGACTGAAGAAAGCAGAAACAGGGAACAAAGAGTGTATTAGTTACTTTTCAAAGTTACTTGTTCTTGTAAGGAAGGGACAGAGAGATAGAACAATAGGAAAATAACTCATTAGTTAACCTTGGGTGACTTCATGCTACCTTTTCTGTGGTAGGATTAAAGCAGAAAGAATTTCACTATCATTCTGATTGAAGATTTAAACTGGTCTTTTGGGAGACTGGCTGTTCTCGCTCACTCTTGATTCTCAGAAGGTCAGATAACAACCTTGTTTTGGTTTGGTGGTATGGAACTTTAGCGTGGGTGACTCCAGTTTGATTTTTTTTTTTTTTTTTTTTTTTTTTGAGACAGGCTTTCACTCTGTTGCCTTGGCTGGGGTGCACTGGTGTGATCTCTGCTCACTGCAACCTCCACTTCCAGGCTCAGGTGATCCTCCTGCCTCAGCCTCCCGAGTAGCTGAGACTACAGGTGCATACCACCACACCTTGCTAATTTTTGTTATTTATTTTTATTTATTTATTTATTTATTGGGACGGAGTCTCGCTCTGTCTCCCAGGCTGGAGTGCGGTGGCGCGATCTCGGCTCACTGCAAGCTCTACCTCCCGGGTTCACACTATTCTCCTGCCTCAGCCTCCAGAGTAGCTGGGACTACAGGTGCCTGCCACCACGCCCGGTTAATTTTTTTTTTTTCTGTATTTTTTTTTTATTAGAGATGGGGTTTCACCGTGTCAGCCCGGAGGGTCTTGATCTCCTGACCTCGTGATCCGCCCACCTCGGCCTCCCAAAGTGGTGGGATTACAGGCGTGAGCCACCACGCCCGGCCAATTTTTGTTTTTTTTTTGTAGACACGGGGTTTCACCATGTTGGCCACGCTGGTCTCAAACTCCTGGGCTCCACGATTCGCCTCCCTCAGACTCCCAAAGTGCTGGGATGACAGGTGTGAGCCACCGTGCCTGGCCCATGTTGATTTTTGGTCTGGTCTGTTGGGCCCTAGTGCCAGAGCTTGGTTCAAAACAATGGCCTCCTATAATTTTTATATAACAAGAGAAAGAGAAAAAAAAAGAGCTCTTTGAATCCTCCAGAAGCCGCTTGAAATGTGAAATGGGGGCCTCCCATGGGAGCCAGCTTGTCCAGGTACTAGGACACCCAGGGGGGAGACAGAGTGGAGGACTCAACACCAGCTCCGTGCTGGCCTGACGCCAGCCTGGTCTCTCCCTCCTCCACTGTCCTCTTGGAAGGAGGGCTTTGTTACCTCTTGGGTCCCTTAGAGAAGTGTGTTTGTGTATGTCTTAATGCCAAAGCATGGAAAGGGGTATAAAACAGCCCAGAGAAAGCATTCCCACCTCGAAGTTATTATCCACAGATGGGATTTCTGCTGTATAAGGTCAGAGAGTATTCACAACTATCATTGCAGAAATGGAAAAACATTTTTTTCACCAGCCTCTGACTTTTAGAACCAACTGACTCAGTCCTTTTTTTTTTTTTTTTGAGACGGAGTCTCGCTCTGTCGCCCAGGCTGGAGTGCAGTGGCCGGATCTCAGCTCACTGCAAGCTCCGCCTCCCGGGTTCACGCCATTCTCCTGCCTCAGCCTCCCGAGTAGCTGGGACTACAGGCGCCCGCCACCTCGCCCAGCTAGTTTTTTGTATTTTTTTTAGTAGAGACGGGGTTTCACCGTGTTAGCCAGGATGGTCTCGATCTCCCGACCTCGTGATCTGCCCGTCTCGGCCTCCCAAAGTGCTGGGATTACAGGCTTGAGCCACCGCGCCCGGCCGACTCAGTCCTTTTGGCACCAGAATTTGGAAGGGGCAAGGCCCAAGAGTTGTAGGTGGGTCAGGGTCTGTGGGGCATGTCTCTCGGGAGACCCCAGGACAAATGGGATGGGACAAATGCAGAGGATCCATGTCCTGGATCCCAGCCCCGGTGCTTTGTACACAGTGCAAGGCCTGACTCAGGGCGACAGAGGAGGTGCTGAGTACTTCTCAACTTGCATTAAAGTGCTCCCTGGGCCAAGCGCAGTGGCTCACACCTGTAATCCCAGCACTTTGGGAGGCCGAGGCAGGCGGATCACCCTAGGTCAGGAGTTCGGGACCAGCCTGGCCAACATGGTGAAACCCTGTCTCTACTAAAAATGAAAAATTAGCTGGGTGGGGTGGAACATCCCCGTAGTACCCGCTACTTCGGAGCTTGAGGCAGGAGAATCGCTTGAACCCGGGAGGCGGAGGCTGCAGTGAGCTGAGATCACGCCACTGCACTCCAGCCTGGGCGACGGACTCAGTCTCAAAAAAAAAAAAAAAAAAATAAATAAATAAAAAAGTGTGCCCCTTGGCCACAACAGGAGAAAAAAATCTCCAGTTCCCTCCTAGCCTTGCTCCACCTTGAGATCTTATTTTAGTCTCTGGTTAACTAAGGAAGTCAGGACTTCATGCGAAAAGGGAAGAATGTGCCAGCATGTTTCGAACGCCATATATGCAAATGAGTCAGCAAAGTATGTTGCCGGCAGCCACCAGAGGTCAAATGTCAGCCTCCACACTCAACAATTATTTTGCTGAAAATACACTGCAAGCAGGGCAGCAGGAAATGAGTTGCAGCAACCTCGATTCTTCTGTGAAAGTTTCCAATTAGGAATTCAAAGAAGTTGCTGTTTAATGAAAAAGTGAAACGAATGGCTTTTATGTGCCTCTCCACTTCCTTGGTGGTCCCTGAGTAAGGGCTGGATCCATTGCCAGGAATATGGATGTCATTCAGTTCACCCAAGAGCAGGGGCGAGCAGAATCTAATGTAATGGAAAGGAAGTTGATCAGATCCTCAGGTTTTGGGGCTGGCAAACTATTGCCTGGGCCAAATCTGACCCACAGCTTGTTTTTGTAAATAAAGTTTTATTGGAACACAGCCATGCCCATTTGTTCACATTTGATCAATGGCTGCTTTCACAGTACAAGGGCAGAGTTGAGTAGCTGGGAGAGAGACCATGTGTACTGCAAAGCCCAAAATATGTACTCCATGGAGCTTTATAGAAAAAGTCTGTTAACTCATGCTTTAGTTCATCCAGTTTTAGTTTTCCTTGTGTGATGGGACCCCTTTGAAATATAGTGAAAGCTCTCTCTATATCCCCTTTCAGAAAAATGCATGACTTCCTGGTTAAGAATGCTCACATGTAACTCTAACTAGACTCTTCTACAGGGCCAGAGGCCATCACAGTATATTCTGGACCCCTCACAGGAACTGTTTCTGATGGTATGAAGGACATCTTCCACACTAACACCCACCCCTGCCCTGTACTGGTGCTAGATGCATTACAGCAAAAGCAACCTTGGATTACAGATGAAGAGACACAAGTTCTCTTGTGTCTGCCACCCTTATGCTGTGTGACCTTGAGTAAGTCACTTCACTTCTCTGAGCCTTGGTTCCCTCAAACGTCAAATGAGGGCTTCTTAAGGATCTTTCTGGCTTTAGGTTTCTGTGATCTCCAAGGGTCTGGAATTTATTTCTGGAGCTGAGGAGAGAGGGGTTGTGAGTTATATATTTTCAAAACGTCTGAATTTGCTTGGTCACCCAGAGAGATCTGTGGTAGTTAATTTAGTTAATTCCAAGCTGGGATTTGATTACCACACTGGATACTTGGCATCTGTTGGAGAAAACTCTGCCATGTCCCTGTCTCCGCCCCTCCACCCCTGGTCAGCCATCCTGATCCATCAGGTTACCACACAGGGACTGCGTAAGACAGTGTGAACATAATCCAGTTCAGCCCATCAGAGCTCTGGAAAAACAGCTTAGAGCCCACGACCTTCTGGTGGAATGTTCGCGGTAACATCTTCCATTAGAAAGAGAACATGTAAAACTTGCCTTGCACAGATACGATCTGTTAGGCAAACGGCTTTTGTATTAGTGTTGCGTTTGGTTTTAAAATGAAAAGAAATGTGTGCATATTTTCTCTTTTTTATAATTTTTTTTTTTTTTGAGACAGAGTCTTGCTCTATTGCCCAGACTGGAGTACGGTGGCGTGATCTCTACCCACTGCAACCTCGCCTCCCTAGTTCAAGCGATTTTCCTGCCTCAGCCTCCTGAGTAGCTGGGATTACAGGTGCATGCCACCACGCCTGACTAAGGTTTGTATTTTTAGTAGAGATGGGATATTACCATATTAGTCAGGCTGGTCTCGAACTCCTGACCTCAGGTGATCCACCTACCTCGGCCTCCCAAAGTGCTGGGATTACAGGTGTGAGTCACCACGCCTGGCCAATGTGTGTATATTTTCTGATCATAAGTATGCTTCATATGTATTGTAGGCAATTTTAAGAAATACAGAAAATGTGAGGAAAGTAAAAATCATCCCCAAATCCCACTCTGCAGAGGTGACCACTGTCAACGATTTGATAAGCCTCCAGGTGTCTCTTCTATGAATATGCATTCACAACAATATTTGTACATAAATGGGCTGCACATATTCTATCAGCTCCTATTTTTCATCTATCAGAATGATCCATGTGAATATCTTCCTATGGCTTTGGATGTAGATTTCCAACACTATGTTTAATGGTTGTGTAGTGTATGATTAAACATATTATAAGTCACTGACTCAATCACATCTAGGTTGTTTCAGCTTTATTTATTTTTTAGATTTATTTGCCACACTGTGATGACTATCTGTGCATTTTTTTCTAGTGGCTCAACTGAGAATAAATTCCTAGTTTTAAAATTAATAAGATAAAGGGTACTCACGAATAATTTTAATGTACAGGGTCAAATTTCTCCTAGAAAATGTATAACACTAAACATCTACCAATAATAAGGAGAGTTCCCGTTTCCACACTCTCTGGTCAACACTAGCCGTTGACAATATTTAAAGTTTTGGCCAATCTGATAGGTTAAAACTGATGTTTTATTGTTGTATTGATTTGCCTTTCCTAGATCATTTTACTTTTGAATGGTACTGTTTATGGTTCAATAAAGGCAAAAATAATGACTTCATATGAGGGTATCATTACTACATGAGGAACTAAGACTGGCATGAAGGCAGACGTATGTTATTCAGAGAGCCATGGAGCCAGGTGCCCAGCACAGAAAAGTTTGATGACTATTTGAGGGTAATAATATTTTGTTGATTGATTTATGGACTCACTGGTAACTACTTTCAGGAACTGGTTGAATGGCATCTAGAAGCCTACATGGCTCTGGTCATAAAGGATGACAGGATGACATTTGCCTGTAACTGCAAGGCCACTTGCAGGCGGAATGCACTTCCTGTGTCTTGTTGATGTCTGTGCAAGATCCACCTGATCTAATCTACCTGACCTCCCTAGCGCAAGGGACCTTCTTGCTTCAGCCCCTCAAGTAGCTGGGACTACAGGCATGCACCACCACGCCCGGCTAATTTTTGTATTTTTAGTAGAGACGGAGTTTCGCCATGTTGCCCATGTTGGTCTCCAACTCCTGGACTCAAGCGATCTGCCTGCCTCGGCCTCCCAAGGTGCTGGGATCACAGGCATGAGCCAGGGCGCCTGGCCTCCCTTGGTCTTGAATGGGTCTCCCCATTTCTTTCCCTCCTGGGATAGGAAGATGACAGCTTCACTTCAGCCAATGCAACCAAGAGAGCCTTTGGAAAAGTCAGAAGATGCCTAATGCTGCCTGCGACCCAGTGCAAGGGGGAACTGGAAGCCCCCGGGGACGATGGTGTGGGAACTGAGAACATGGGGCGGCAACTCTGCCCTGCTGGCCTCCGTGGTGGACTCTTGCCACGATGACCAGCCAGGGTGGGAGAGGCCCGCTGCAGGGAGCTGCTCCTTCCAGGGCTGGCGCGCAGTGGTTTCCTGCCTTGCTAAATGGCCGTTGCTCGGTGGTGATGATTCATGGCATTTGGAAAGTGTGGCTGTGTTCTGAACAGGGAAGTGAAAAATAACACAGCCAAGGTCAGTGCAGGACAGGATAGGGGCTGTTACAAAATGTGCAGTTTTACTCTGAAAAATGCAGGGGGTGGGGAGCCACAGCCACAGTCAACCCGGTCCTGGCGGTTCACGCCGTGTGCGTGGGGCCCTGCTTGCTCTCCTTTAGAGCATCAACTTTTCCGAGTGTCAGTCACTAATTTGTCCCTTGGAAGCGGCTGCTGGTCTTGGCTGAGCGGCTGTGGGTAGAAGGAAGTGGATCAGTGATTCAGTGAGTGTCTGCTTCCTCTCTGACTCAGGATTGGATCTGTTTCTGAGGGTGGTGCCAGGGGGCACAGTGTGGCTTTAGCTAGATTCTTTGAACTTGGAATCAAACCTGAGGCTCTGACCCCTTGTAGCCACTGGCCCTCCCTTGACCCCTTTGGATGAGTGAGGGGGCTCAGCTGGGCCCTATGACCTTGCTCCACATTGAGTAAGCCCTTCTGACCCGAGGCCTTCCTGTGGTTTCCGCTGAGAGAGGCTAGTGACATAGAGAGCTGAGGCAACTCCTGGATCTGTGCCTGCCTCAAGGGCTCCCACCTTTTTGGGAGTTGCATTTGGGTGAGCAGCATGGTTCTGAGGGGCTCCACCTAGGCAGGTGCTAGACTGATGGAAGAGGTAGTTGAAGGAGGAGGTAGTTTTCTTGTGGTCCATTTGTCCATTTAGCCAGTGATACGATAGGAGAGAGTCAGGTGGGGAGCTGAGACATTCCGAAGTGAAAAGTCAGGATTGGTTTTTTATTCCAGAGCATGGAGTTTTCCAAGGATCTGTCGCTAGTGTGCCGTCTGAACAGCCATCGCTGCTGACACCTAAAACCTGTTCTAAGAAACACTCCAATTATTCAGATAATTGCTTGTGCCTAAGACTGTATAACCCTAAGAGTGGAGTGCAGGCTTGATAAAGAGTTGGAAGCCCTCTGGAAAACTGCTACAGGTGTTCTGTGTTTCGATGCCCTCCATCACCTTGGACTGTGGTCTCTTCTTCCAGCCCATTCTCTCCCATTTCCTCTTTTCTCCCTCCATCTCCTCCCATTTCCTTGGCCAGAGCAGAGGCTCAGCTGGTCTAGTTCCGGTAGGATGGCCAGCATCTGATCACCGCCCCATTCAACAAGGACTTGAGAGCTTCTCGAGAGAGAAATGCAAGTCAAACCAGCCAGGGCTTTTACAAGGGGGCTTTGTGTGACCCCGGACACCTGCAACTCGGAGCCAACACTGCCATGTGCTCTCTCTTTTCTCACACCTCAACTTCCTCCAAGTGCTGATCTAAATCTCTTTGCTAAGCTTCCTCTCCATGGCAGGTAATGCGCATGATGGCAGCTTTTGCTTATTGCACCTCATGACTTCACTGCCAGAAAGGGACAGAGAGGGGACTTCATGGCCTTCACTGGGGCCAGGTGACCATCACTGGCTCAATCACTGCGGCCAGGGAAGAGCTGAACTGATGGACTCTGATTTGTGCTAGGCAGGGAGTACTTTCCAGAAGAAGGGGGCCCTGTCCTGGGAGACGTACAATGGAGCCTACCACCCCGGGGCTGAGAGCTATTCCCAAGTCCCAAGGCGCAGTGGGCCCTCCCCGCTCGTCTCTGCTTCTCCTGCCTGGCGGTGAGGGGCATGGCCTGGGGGAGCGGTCACATCTGTCCACAGAGCCCATTGTTTTTTGGCTTGAAAATCCATAGGAAAATGGGGTTTTTTTTTTCTCAACTCCTTTTTTTTGGAGTGAGGGCAGCAGTTGTGTGATTTTCTGAACGGAATGCCTTGGAGGATCTAAGCGGTGAGTGAAGGAAGAACAAAAGAACCATTCTCAGAAGCATGGCAAAAATGAAACCAAATAAAAACCCCATAAAAATCCCTACCGGGGCAGAGGAAATACCAAGCCAGTGCTTTTGGACTGCAGATTCTGTAATAAAGGAAAGACTCACGGATATGCTGTGCAACTTGCTTATGTTTGGACTGGAGGGAGAATGTGCAGGAAAATGATATAAAAGAGTCATCCAAGAAAGGGAGGCATCACTGTGTGCATTTGTGTGGTGTGTCGTTGCAATTCAGGAGCGGACTAAGGACCGGGGATCATGGGGAGCCTGAAAGAGACTCTGGACAGGAACTGGTACAAAGTTTGTGCACAGCTGTGGAGATCAGATGACTGTCAGCTGGGCCTGCCCCCTGCTGCCTCTGCTCCATTGCAGGAGGAACTCTGACCTCGATTTAGTCACCAAAACACCCATCTGGAAAGCTCTTTGGAGATTGATTAAGTAAACACTCACAGCACAGATAATCATAATTGGGTGACGTAGCTGAATTATCTGCAGTGCGTGGAAGAATGCACTGATGACAAAGCTCAGGGGCATGTTCCCTCTCTGTTCCTCTAATTTGGCTTCCTTACTTAAGGGTGCAGTTTTGGGCACTGGGAGTGTTTTGAGGGGATGGCGGGGAGGATGTGGAAACTTTCACTCTCATTTGGCAGGGTGAGACTATCCCGGGCACAGAACACCACCCGTCACCGCACTGCAGCTGGTGTGGCCTGTGGCAGGTAGCGCTGTCCGCACAGCTGACCTGAGATGCTGCCTATAGGGGGTTTCAGTTCTGCTTTGCGTCTGTGGGCTGCTGTGAGCCCACTTTGGGAAAGGTCTCACAGATGGGGAAGGCCTGGATTTCATCTGGGAGTGCCTCACCTCTCTGCACGGTGGTTCTGCTCCAGGCAAGAGCTGGTGGGCTTCTGTGGGCATGAAGCAGTGGCCACATTAGTTCCCTAATGATCTCTGCAGCTCCATGGGAGATAGAGATGGGAATAGGCTGTCAGCTCTGGACTCGGCTTCTGGACTCAGTATGCCTGGAGTTTGTTGAGTCCTCTGGATTTGGGTAGCAGTTTTGATGTTCATTCAATTCATTCATGATTGATCCATCCACCTATTCACTTACTCACCGGGGCTATCATTTCATCATTCAGTCACATCGAGATGATGTCTCTTCCACCCTTTCTCTCTCCTGCCTGGCACAATGCCAAGCTTCTGCCAGGGTTCTGCACATTTGTTGACATCTCTTCCTGCTCTGCCTTTGTTATGGTTGAATGGCTAACCCCCAGGACCTCAGAATGGGACCTTATTTGGTGATAAGGTCTTTATTTATTTATTTATTTACTTAATTTTTGATATGGAGCCTCGCTCTGTCACCAGGCTGGAGTGCAGTGGCACGATCTCAGCTCACTGCAACCTCCGCTTCCTGGGTTCAAGTGATTCTCCTGCCTCAGCCTCCTGAGTATCTGGGATTACAGGCGCATACCACCACGCTGGGCTAATTTTTGTGTTTTTAGTAGAGACTGGGTTTCATCATGTTGGTCAGGCTGGTCTCGAACTCCTGATCTCAGGTAATCACTTCGGTGATCCCAAACTGCTGGGATTACAGGTGTGAGCCACTGTGCCCGGCCAAGTGAGAGGGTCCTTGAAGAGGTGATTAAGTCAGAATGAGGTCACAAGGATGGGCCCTAATCCAACACGACTGGTGTTCTTCTAAGAAGAGGAGATGAGGACACAGACACACACCGAGGGAAGCCTATCTGAGGACACAGGGTGAAGATGGCCATTTCCAAGCCAAAGAGAGGCATCAGAAGAAACCAACCCTGCTGGCACCTACACCTCAGACTTTTTCTAGCCTCCAGACCGTGAAGAAAGAAAGTTCTGTTGTTTAAGCCAGTCTGTGGCACTTTGTTATGACAGCCCGGGAAAACGAATACAGCCTTTCAACATGTTCGCTGAGCACATAGCCATCTGCAAGTTATTCTAGACGATCTACACACAAAAGTAGAGAAGTACAGGAAAAGAGGAACAGGAACGAGCTCATCTTTTCTTCTTCATTTTCTCCTCCCAAGCCCTCCCTACTCAGCCTCTCCTTACCTCTATCCTCAGCAGAAAGCAGAAACTTAGGGGGAAATGAAACAGAGGCTCTCCAGCAGATGCCACCTTATGGAAGCTCTGGAATAGAATGGAGACCCTTCAGTACAGAATCAGCAGCATCATTTTCTTTTGGCTGTCCCCGACTCTCCAAGTTTGTTTTTAGCTCACGTGTATGCACACACATGGCCAGAACACACGTGGCCTGACGAAGCAGCCACATGTGTGCATCTCAGGAAGCCTGGGAACAGGGACCCCAGCTGTTGTGGACATGCTGTGACTGTGTGGCTGGCAGTGTGTGTGCCAGTGTTTGCCAGTCCCAGCTTCATGGGGCATGGTGGCTGGAAAAGGCTGCAATAAAATGATTCTCTAGGGCACGAATTATGTCACTTCTTGCCCTTTGTGCGTAAAAATGATGGCAATGTTGTGTTTCCACACAATTGCTACAGGAGGACTGTCCTTTGATTTATGGCCCTGGCGGATGACTGTGTGCTCTGATCTCTTTATCTGCAGGAATCACGAGCTCATTTCATTGCGGAATCATCTTGGGATCTCTGGAAACACCTCCCAGTCTTCAAACCTGCTGTGCCTATTAACAAGCCAGGCCCGTTTAAAACAGGCTTAGTATGGAAGACTCAATATTCCTTGTTCTTCTACAGTATCTACCATTTTGGATCAAAGACACTTTTCACCACACAACACAATAATCATCCTGTCCCATTGGTCCTTTTGCAATCCTGGCTTAGTT
This sequence comes from Theropithecus gelada, assembly GCF_003255815.1. Classification (NCBI taxonomy): domain Eukaryota; kingdom Metazoa; phylum Chordata; class Mammalia; order Primates; family Cercopithecidae; genus Theropithecus; species Theropithecus gelada. Next base: position 208,796,583 of record NC_037668.1, on the reverse strand, counting down.
CACGGATTTTAAAGGGAACTGGGATTCCAGGAGCTCAATCTTGACCAACTGGTCCCATGTTGCGTAGTACTGGGTCCCCAGAGGACTTTGGACAAGATGTGACTGCCAATGTGGCTGCAATCAGCTTCTTTGTGCGTGCTGGGGAGTGAAATTTGCACGTCACGGTCACTTTTCCCTCATATCGATAGTGGTGTTTCTGAAGTCTTGTGGCATTTCTTCATTTAATGTTGATGTTAAAACAAGCTTCCTTTTCTTTTCTATGTCTATTCCAGTGATGTTCTGAAGGCCAGCCCAGTAACAGCGTCCCAAAGCCCCCATATGCTTAGCTTCTCCTGCCCCACCTCCTCCTGCAGTGCCTTCCTTTCCTGGCCTCCATTTTGGCCCCTCGGCCCTGCCTTCTTCCTCTTGCTCCCTGCTTATTCCCAAGCAGACTCCTCTTACTTGATGGCACCTTGGGTGTGCCCTACTCCTGAGGTTAGCTGCGTTTCAGATGAGTGGCTCCTGAATATCCTAAGCTTTCAAAATCCAAAGAAATTCTCTCCCAACGCTTGAATGGAGCCAGGGTTTTCTGCCTGGACTGGTTGGGCAGACAGGTCTACTCTGCTTACTCACATAACCAGGCCAGGTGATCTGCCGGGTTCTAAGCAGCACCCCTTCCTCGGTGTGTGTCTGTCTGTATGTTTGGCTGATGTGCAGACGCCTTCTCAGGTAGGTCTGGGGTGATGCAGGCTCCTATCACTCAAGGGTATTTATGATGAATCTCGCTGCAAGTAGAGACTGATGTGGGCTCTTAGTGCCATCTCACTGCCACCTTCCCTTAGCCCCAGAGCTGTATTTACTAGCTAGCCAATAAAAACAAACAAATACTACAGCTCTACACGCGCTCAAATCCTTGCTCTCTTCTATGCTTTCATTTCATAAATGTTGGTACATCCAGAGAACTGAACTGAGCCCACAGCCATGTACACGCTTTTCAGTGACCTGATCACTTCCAATCTGCTCCAGCCAATAAGGATTCAGAGCAGTGACCCTTAGATAAAAGGCTTCATTTGGCATGAGTCATCCGTGGAGACATCCAGCCCACTTGGTCTGTGTTAAGTGCCTGGTTCCTGTAAATATTGACAGTCAGAAACCATCCCAAGAGCTACCATGCAGTGATCTGGAAGGTAACGTACACGAACATGACCAGTGATTAGGCAATGCTCATTATTTGCTGAGATTCAGCCACTGATAAATATCACCCCATTATCTCTCTTCCCAATAGCGGCTCATTTACTTGTGTGTGACTCATAGTTGATATTTTATGGGGTCTGAATCAGCAAAGAAAGTTTGCTGCAGCAGAGAACAACATCCAAGGCCACTTCAACTTCTAGAATACTGGCTTCTCAACAAGAGTGGCCTGGTAAAGCTAAAGGGGGCGTGGAGGGATACAGAGCAAAAGGGTGTTTGTCAGTCAAAGCCGATGTGTTAAAACCCACTTATCCCCATAGGCATACTTCCATTACCGTTTATCTGTGGATGCCAGTGACCTGCAAGAGCCTCCTTCTCCTTGTTCAAGTCACGTTGGGCTTGTTAACTCTACCTCAAAGAAGGGGCAAGGATAAACCTCTACCCATGCAGAAGGTGATTTTACCTTTTGCTCTCCCTTTCTGATTGCTTAAAATAAATGTATCATTACCTGAATGTCTACTGATGCTTTCCAATGGTTTTGACCGCTTGGTTTATTGCATTTTATTATGTACAGGAACTTTGCATGTGAACCCTAGTCTTTATGAATGCCCTTTGTTTATTTCCTACATTTGCTGTGGGCTGAGGGTCAGAATTAAGCTTTTCAGTAGGTGGGTTTTGAACATGGGCCTTTGGCGGACTGTGTGCCGCTGAAAAGCACTGTCCTGAGCTGAGGGTGTACACACACACACACAGCCATCGTCCTTTTGCATAATCACTTGGATTTACTCTGTGTTGCCCTGCAGTAGGAGCTCTGCTTGTGTGGACCTGTCTTTCCATGCAGGCCAGCACAGCGCTGTGAAGGAGGCATGGATTACCTTAATGGGAACCATCTCTTTGCCACTATCTATGTGACTTTGGGCAAATTACTTAACTGCTCTAAGCTCAGGTTCCTTATTTGTAAAATAGGAATAATGATACCTACCTTGCTGGCTAATGTGAGTAGAGGTAATGTATTTAACACACATGGCTCATAAAAATTGCTCAGTAAATTGCAGTGATCTTCTTCAGCACCAAGCCACTGTAAACACTGTTGCTGCCAACAATAAAAAGCGGCCTACCAGAAGCCAGAAGTGCTATAAACATTGTATTAGCCCATCAAGGAGGTATTATTATCTAAGGCTTGGACTCCAGCTGGCCAGGACTAGAGAGCATGCACTGGCTGTTACCCGTGCCACCTTCCAGGGACACTGGAGGTCATGATTGTGTGTGTGTGTGTGTGTGTGTGTGTGTGTTTAGGGGAGGCTGGCAACTTACTGTGTCAGGTGGCCACGAGGGCATCTGCTTCATCTTTGCTCCCATCATGGGAGCACAGACTGGTCTGTGTGCTGTTAGCCAAACAGCTTCTCAACGCCCTTGTGAAACCACTTGGCAGTGGCTAAGGGCTCTGTCTTTTGTTCCAGTTGATCACACATCCGCTGAGTTGCAGAGTCCAGTGTGTTCTGGAGCTTATTCATATTCCATATTTTTAATGGCATGTCCATGGGTGGGTAATAGGAATCCAATCTGTTGGGATGTATGGGCATGGGGGTCCAGGGTGAGTGAGGAGTGGGCAAGAAGTTCAAGCTGACAGCCAACTCTGCTCTGTCCTGGTGTTCAGAGGGTAACCAGCTGGGTTCAAGCAGAAGCTTCTCCTCCAAAGTCCCTCCCACCTCACCCCACTCCGCCTCTCAGGGAAGCATCTTACATGAGAGGGGGATATTTCAAATCATGCCCCGGGAGGAGTGTTTATATTAAATGCACATCTGTGATGTCACGGCTGTAACAGCATGTTTGCAAGAAAGAATAATTCAGTAGAGTAATGGTGTAGACCATGAAGAAGAGACAATTCCCCTGAAGTGACCAAAAAATAACTAAGGTGTGTTTCCAGGAGAGGAAACGTGAGGTGGAGGAAAATGATCCCTGCGATGATGTTGAAAAGAGAGCCCGCTCAGCCTTAATGAACTAGAGCTGCGAGGCACCAGCGCTTCAGTTGGGTCAAACCAAAGTTTCCTGCATTCTTAAAGATGAGAGAAGGTCCGTGGAGGCCACCAAGGACAGGCCCGTTGGCATCACTCTGGCAATCTGAGTCCCCTTCATGTCCTGGAAAACTGGAGTGTGCTTCCTCAAGAGCCCAGGGGTTGCCCAGTAAGGCTGGGGCCGGAAGCACAAAGGAACCACCCTTGAAGCCTAGGGATGCCAGTTCTTCCCTCCCCTCCCGCAGTTTCTGCGGGAAGGAAGGAGCAATGGGGAGGAGGCGGTTAGGCCAACTTTTGCTGCCTGGGATCAGAGCCATTCCACCCTTGGCCCCCTCAGGGTCTCTGCACAGTAAGTCAGCAGGAGAGCAATTGTCTCCTCTCAAGAGTGACCAAGGCAGGCAGAAACTACAGTGGAGGTCAGACTTAGGCAGGCAGGGCCACTAAAAGGCCCACTTTGCCAACTTGGAGTTACACATGGGTTGCTCTTGGTCGAAGACATCTGCTTCAAGTCTTCCTAAACCCTTCGGGTCCAGGATTTTCTTCTCTGGTGCCCCAAAGAGTTGGCATACCCTTAACCTAGTTCCTACTTCCTGGGGTTGCTATGAGAACCAGCTGAGATGACGTGTGTCAGACACTCACCGTGTCTAGCATGTGGCAAGTGTTCAAGCTTGTTACCGAGTGTCATTATCATCAGTCATCATGGCAGACTCCTGGTTTGGGTTTACACTTTAGAAGCCTGTTCTCTTCCAAACTGATCCAGCACCAACCCCATCCACCCCCGGGACAGTTTCAGCTCTTTTGTGCTTTGTTTTCTAAACCAATTCATTCCTGTAGTTCATTCACTTGCTCATTTGTTCATCTGCCCAATCCTTATTACATTGGTGTGAAAGTAATCACGGTTTTCACCATTACTTTTAGTGGCAAAAACTGCAATTACTTTTGCACAACTTAATAAATATGTGTGCTGTGCTCTTATCTGCTTATGATGCTGCTATGTGCCCATCCCTCCCCCAATACACACACACACACACACACACACACATTCTTTTTCAGGTTCCAGGTCTAATTTCTGAGTAGATTCATGTGACCTTGCTCCATTTTCTCATGCATATATTTTTTCCATGGCAGATCTGCTTTTCACATGAACCTGGTGTCTGCAGCATTTAGAGGCTTTGGTTGACAAAGTGCTCTAAAATGTACACTTTAGAAATCTGTTCTCTTCCAAACGGATCCAGCAGCTCTACCCCCATCCACCCCTGAGAAAGTTTCAGCTCTTTTTTGCTTTGTTTTCTAAACCTATTTATTCCTGTAGTTCATTCACTTGCTCATTTGTTCATCTGCCCAATTCTTATTACATTGGTGTGAAAGTAATCGCGGTTTTCACCATTACTTTTAGTGGCAAAAACCGCAATTACTTTTGCACAACCTAATAAATATCTACTGTGTGCTGTGCTCTTACGTTATCTGCTTGTGACGCTGCTATGCACCCATCCCTCCCCCAATACACACACACACACACACAGGTTCTTTTTCAGGTTCCAGGTCTCATTTCTGAGTAGATTCATGTGACCTTGCTCCATTTTCTCATGCATGTATTTTTTTCCATGGCAGATCTGCTTTTCACATGAACCTGGTGTCTGCAGCATTTAGAGGCTTTGGTTTACAAAGTGCTCCCTGTTCCAAGGTCCTCTGATGCCCTTGCTGTCTAGATCAGGGAAGGGGTGAGGGGGAAGCCAGTACACTCCACACGGAGAAAACCAGGCCTATGTGTACCCTGGGCCCCGCTCCTTTCTCCGCCTGCCTGAAACCACACTAGCAGTCAGCACGTCAGAACCTGCGAGGTCAGGATAGATTCTCGCTTTTGAAGAGCTGTCTGGGCAAAGAATGTCAGAGTCACATTACTCTACAGACCAAATGGCAATTCACAGCCACAAAGGGAGTGGCCCACTCCACCAATCCTCACCCTGTGGCTGTCGGGCCAGACCCCTAGGGTGTTCACGGCTGCCCCTGTTGAAACAGTGGGGCTGACAAAAGCAATTTGAAGGGAAACAAAAATACTGCAGGATCAGGTTACAAATGTTTGCCTAGACTTGGAATCCTTATTCTAGAAAGTTCTATGCTAACCCATGGGGGCAGCTGTTGCTACCTTTGATGAGTAGAGAAAAACAACTGTAGCGGAAGCGGGGTGAGGGGGAGCAGAGCCAGGAGAAATCCTGGCTCAGCAGCCCGGGATGGGTCCCACCAATACAGTAGCCAGGGAGGAGGGCGCATGCTCTCCAGGATCCGATTTCAGGCCAGCTGGAGCTAGGCTGTGTTCTTCCCCACAGGAAGACTGTTCCCTCAGACGGAGCTGCTAACCGGGCAGGATGCAGGGAGGACTGTACCGCCAGTGGTGGTGACTGCACTTCCCAGCAGCCTTTCCCCCTTCCTTCCCTGGGTAGCATGTATTTTTGTGTTGCCAATTTACCCACCTCCCACAATACCCTTCATTTTTTAAAATGTGGGAATTTTTCTGAGCCTGTGAGCTATGTTGCAAAACTATGAGCACTTTTCCACAGCTACCCTATGTCATCTGTCTCTTTGACATAAAGAGGGAAGGAGGAGGGTGGAGAGGGAAAAGGAGGGAGAGAGGGAAAGAAGCAGAAACACGAGAGAAACATTTTGCTGACGTCAAAGAAGACCACACTCTACAGGATAGCATTACTTGTACCTCAACCACCCACTCCCTCTAATTTACTAGAAACCAAACGGACTGTTTAGAAGCCCTCAGCCTGGCAGTCAACTGGGTTGGGTTTTTCTGGGGGGTGGGGTGGGTTGGGGTGGGGGTTGTTTTGTTTTTTTGCTATTTTCCTTTGACCAAAACGGCCATTAATTGTTGGGAGTTTGAAAGCTACCTGATTCCATGAAACAGAGGGGATTTCTATGAGTAATAATTCAGACCGTGCTTGTGTAGGGCGCTGTGGCTCGAGAAAATTGATCCAGCTGCTTGCAAAGCTCATGGAAAAGGGCCCCGGGGAGAGGACGGCGGCGTCTGCAGCTGGGGCCGCTGCGGCCGCTGCTGGCGTTGTCACGTGGTCCCGCCGGCGTCCGCCCCGCTGGTCCGGGCTCGCCCCCGCGCCCTGCGCGCCCTGCGCGTCCCCTGCGTCCCACTCCCAGCTCCAGGCGCCCTCGGTTCCCGCGCCGCCCGAACCTCTGGTTCTTCGAGAGGTTGTCGCCTTGCATGCCTGGCTGATTTCGCAGGCTGAAGGCGATTCTTTACACAAGTAGCAACCTCTTTTTGGGAAATACAGGATTCTGAGTCTGGTTGGGGGCGGCCCTAAGCTGCCTCTCGAATGTTACATTTTGGTTCGCTGGCGTGTTTGTGCTTCCAGAAGCATCCCGCGGTTCCGTTGTCCGGACACACCAGAACCTATTTGCTAATAAACTCAAATCTGGCAACAGTCACCTGTAACCTGAGGCTACAGAAATACCGATTCCACTACCCAGATGGTAGAGTTCAATGTGTTTGCTGGCTGAGGCCGCACAAGTTAATTTTTATCCTAGTAAAAAATAATAAACACTGCATTAGCAACTAAATGTTTATCAATTTGCAGTTCATTTCCAGCCAGATCATTTCGCTCCTGCATGTTTTTACTGCTAGCTGATGCACTGGAGTGCTTTTCCCCAAACCATATGTGGCTATTTAAGTCTTAGCCTCTGTAGCATTTATATGGTGCTTTTCACTTTAATTGGATAATATTATTTGGCTTACTTCAGCCACGGTCTTCAAACATTGCATTTTAATGATAAAGAAACTGCAGTAAAGAAAGATTAAATGAGTTGCTGGGGAATCATCCTGCACTTCAGGGGTGAGGCTAAGCAAGGAGCCACAAGTTTATATGCAGCACAGACCTGTATGGGCTGGACCACGTGGCTGAGCAGGGCCGAGTTTGTTGTGTTTCTTTTCCTCATCTTATGGGAAGATAATATTAGAGGAAGTGGCAGAGAAGAACTATCTAATGGAGTTAGCAACCCTGAATGGAAAAAAGAAGCGTGGATGCACATAAGCAATGGTAGCATGTTGAGAGTGTGATGGAAACTCAAGTACCTTCAGCTGCCCTACAGCTAAGCCCTTCTGCAAATGCTTTGGCTATTTTTGTTATCTTAGCGGCATTAGAGCCACCATTGGGTAGTGTCATCCACGGTTTGTTACTAGACTTTCATAGCCAGAAACAGTGATTTGGCTAAGACAAAATGAAGCGATGGCTGTCCTGGGATCGTGCAGATGATAAACCCTCCCCGTCTCCCGGTATGAGTAGAAACCTTGATATTGCCGCTTGGTTTAGGGCAGATCTAAAGCTGCTACTTTGGGGAAGACGAGAGTAAAAGAGTCTTCAGGGCAGAAGGCAGAATAAGTCGGATCTATGTTCCAACTTTATTAGCTCTGTGGCAAAATAACTCTTTCTTGAAGTCTAAGTTTTTCTCCCTTGAAAAAGTGAGGGGATAGTAGGATGTCCCTCACAGGGCAGGTATGCACATCAGGGACATATATGCTCAGGGCCTGGCATGGTGCCTGGCATCTGGTAGACACTGAAGAAGCACTGTTGCCAGGAAGAGTAGGCTTGGTGGATGCGGGCAGGTGATGGGTTGAAGATACCATGTGTGCAAGCCCAAATATGAGGCAATGCCCCATTTCCCAATGGGTAGGTTACACACATTTTGTGTCCTTTTTTTTTTTGCCATCATATATGTGTGTGTGTGTGTATATATATATATATATATTTTTTTTTTTTTTTTTTTCAGACGGCGTCTCACTCTGTCACCTAGGCTGGAGTGCAGTGGTGCGATCTCGGCTCACTGCAACCTCCACCTTTCTGGTTCAAGCAATTCTCCCTGCCTCAGCCTCCTGAGTAACTGGTATTACATCATGCCTGGCTAATTTTTCTATTTTTTAGTTGAGACAGAGTTTCGCTGTGTTGGCCAGGCTGGTCTTGAACTCCTGACCTCAGGTGATCTCCCCGCCTTGGCCTCCCAAAGTGCTGGGATTACAGGTGCGAGCCACCACGCCCAGCTTGAATTTTTTTTTTTTTCTTTGAGATGGAGTCTCACTCTGTTGCCCAGGCTGGAGTGCAGTGGTGTGATCTCAGCTCAGTGCAATCTCTGCCTCGCGGGGTCAAGCAATTCTCCTGCCTCAGCCTCCTGAGTAACTGGAATTACAGGCGTGTGGCACCATGCCTGGCTAATTTTTGTATTTTTAGTAGAGACAAAGTTTCACATGTTGGCCAGGCTGGTCTTGAACTCTTGACCTCGTGATCCGCCCACCTCAGCCTCCCTAAGTGCTGGGATTACAGACGTGAGCCACCATGCCCGGTGGCTTGAATATATACTTTTAATGATGCAAGTGAAATAGTTACATTTCTAGTTAAGAATTTAATTTATTGACTTAGTTACTTGTTTATTTATTTATTTATTTGTTTGAGACAGAATCTTGCTGTGTCACTGAAGCTGGAGTGCAGTGGTGCGATCTTGGCTCGTTGCAACCTCCATTTCCGGGTTCAAGCGATTCTCCTGCCTCAGCGCTGGGACTACAGGCATGTGCCACCATGCCTGACTAATTTTTGTATTTTTAGTAGAGACAGGTCACCATATTGGCCAGGCTGGTCTGGAACTCCTGACCCCAGGTGATTTGCCTTGCGTGGGCATCCCAAAGTGCTGGGATTACAGGAGTGAGCCACCACGGCTGGCCAGTTATATTTAGAATCACATGCATAAATATTCTTATTTAGGAATCTTGCCTTTTTCCTTTTGGTTACTCATTATTCAGACTCTTTGTTATCAACTGTCTTTGTCATCACTTGTGCTCCCCATCTTTTTTTTTTTTTTTTTTTGAAACAGAGTTTCGCTCTGTTGCCCAGGCTGGAGTGCAGTGGCACAACCTCGGCTCACTACAACTTCTGCCTCCCAGGTTCAAGTGATTCTCCTGCCTCAGCTTTCCAAGTAGCTGGGATTATGGGCATGCGCCACCACACCCAGCTTATTTTTGTATTTTTAGTGGAGACAGGGTTTCACCATGTTGGCCAGGCTGGGTCTTCAGCTCCTGATCTCAGGCGATCTGCCTGCCACGGTCTCCTAAAGTGCTGGAATTACAGGTGTGAGCCACCATGCCCGGCCTTGTGTCCCTTTTTGAATGATCGGACTCAGTCTTCCAGAACACTTCATCTTGCTTCTGTCCAACTGTCTTTGAGATTTAGGACTTTTTGAGGCTGTATGCTATGCTCACTGGAAATGTTATCTCAAGCCTTCATAGCCATGTGCTATTTGCCATCTCCACAAAACCAACTTCTTTTATTGCTTTTAAAAGGGATCTTCAATGGGGCTATGCAAGGAAATGTTCATGCATTTTAGAGACGCATACTAAAGTAGGAAGGAGTGAAATGGCATGAGGCCTGCAATGCTCTTTAAAAGATTTCGGCAAAGAGAAGAAAAGTAAAACACAATAAATGAAGCAAATGTCAAAAAATCTAGGTATTGTGCACATGTACCCTAGAACTTAAAGTATAATAATAATAATAATAATAATAATAATAATAAAAAGATAAAAAACGAAAAAACAAAAAGAACATTCAATGATATTGCCTGTAGTCTACCCTTTCTTAAAAAAAAAAAATCTGGGTAATTGTTAATCTCCATAATTATATGGAGAGTCACTGTGCTATATGCTCCTTTTGTCATAATAAAATTTTAAAAAATAAAAATAAAAATTGTCACAATAAAATTTAAAATGGGCCAGGCTTGGTGACTCACGCCTGTAATCCCAGCACTTTGGGAGGCTGAGGCAGGTGGATCACTTGAGGTCAGGAGTTCGAGACCATCCTGGCCAACATGGTGAAACCCTGTCTCTACTGAAAATACAAACATTAGCCACTTGTGGTGGTAGGCGCGTGTAATCCCAGCTACTCGGGAGGCTGAGGCAGGAGAATTGCTTGAAACCAGGAGATGATGGAGGTTGCAGTGAGCTGAGGTTGTGCCACTGCACTGCAGCCTAGACAACAAAGCAAGACCCTGTCTCAAAAAAGAAAAAAAAAAGTTTAAAATGAGCTTTAAAAGTCTGGCTTACAGTCTGGGTGTAGTGTCTCACACCTATAATCCCATCTCTTTGCGAGGCTGAAGTGGGCAGATTGCTTGAGTACAGGAGTTCGAGACCAGCCTGGGCAACATGGTGAGACCCTGTCTCTTAAAAAAAAAAAAAAGAAAAGTACTTGCTTACAATATCTCTCATACTTGTAATTGTAGTTGGAGGTCATACCTTCAAGAATAACTACAAAAGCTTTTATTTTTCTTTGTAATAAAAAACCAAATCAACAAAAACTATTCTTCCAGACAACCTCTATAAGCATTCCAAACTAAAATAGGTGAGATTCCCTTCAGAATATTTTGTTGTTCCAAATAAAGAAATTCTGTAATATAAAGAGCTTTTTATAGACACAAGTATAAGGTGATGCCTTATGCTTGCCCATCCATCCTATTTTTCTCTATGCTTTGCTGATCTGAGTAGACAGGGTTGGTAATGACCCCAAATGGAACACTTCTCTAAGTGATGGGACGATCTCATGCGGTGTCCTTTATCAGAAGTGCCCATTACCTAGTGCCCTTGTTGGCACTGGAGCTGGAAGGCTCAGGATAGCAGGGAACAGGCAGCCCACAGTTCTGGAAGCAGGCCTAGTGGCAAAGGCCTGGGTATGGAGTGTCAGTGGTGGCAGAAGAGGGGAGAGCCACTGTTTTCTTCATTCGTTAATGCCTCTCCCCTGGAGGGAGGGCAAGACCCATGGTCTACACAGCCAAAGTGAGAGGGTGGTTGAGCAATTCTCCAGCAAACTCAGGCAAAGTCAGGCAAGCATATTTAGGCCTAGGAGTCCTGGTTACCACAGCCTAAAGTGATAGGAACAGAAAGTGAAAGGAACAGAAAACCAGTCCGTATTTGTTTTATGTGAATTTTGTAGCAATTGCTTTTCCAAAGGAGGAAAGAAAACGTTATTCTTTTTAAAACACGGTTGAAGAAGAGGATGCTTTTCCTATGGACATGGTAGGCCATTTACCGACGAGTTATTATGATAAAAAATACCTACTGAGCCTGTGTGGGAAGCCTGGAATTCTTTTACTTTATTGTATTTTCCTCTAAGGATATATTGCGTTATTCCACAACAGGCTGGTCACAATCTTTGAGAGATTTACTTCTGAGACTTTTTGGTGTGGCTTCATTCACACTTCACATTTCATAAGAGAGACAATTTTGACTACTTTGAAAGAACCGTCCCTCAAACATAAACATCACAGCATCCTGACTTTAGAGTGTCTATCTCAACATTTCAGTGCTAGAAGGTTTTTTGGAATGCAGACAAATAAGATAAACAAAATCCCAGTGTGCTTAAACTGAGAGCAAGTTCTTTTTTGGAAGATGTGTGTGTGTGTCTGTGTTTTGATGAGCTAAGTGTTGATTATAACCCAAAAAGAAGGAAAAGTGTGAGATTAGATAAGTGTCTGCTAGATTCATTATTGCCATGTGCATTCTGTGAAATGGGCTTAGAGGTCACTGGTTGGAGCTGCAGGATAAAGTTCAGTTGTTTATTCTCAGTCTGATTGGGCTACCATTGAAAACAGAGTGTGAACTACTGTCCAGAAGCCCTCTGTGAACTTCAGGTCTGCCTTAGGAGGGACGCTTCCAGCGAGCGAGCGCGTGATGAAGTGATGAAGTCTGCAGGCATTGCTTGGGCAACGCCAAGTGGCCACTGGCCAGGGTAGAAGTTAAACCAGGAGATGGCTGTCAAATGCAGTTGTTAGGTTTGGCACATCTTTCTCAAACTGCTGAGCTGAGCAGGAAAGAGAGACGTTTGTTTGTGGATTTATCTCATCTATAAGACACTCTGATAGATGAACTCTGTATCAGTTCTATGTAGAACTCTGCATCAGTTCTATAAGGCACTCTTTAATCTGAATCTTTCTATTTGCTCAAGAGAAAAACAAGTCTGACTTGCATCCCATTGAAGATTTAGATTGGACAGTTTACATCTTTCACCGGCGCCCCCGTAGCGTCCTCTACTGATGCTGTCCTACATTGATTTTTCCAGCAACCTGGGAAGTAACCTCATAGGTGGTTTGGGATGTCTTTTGGCTGTGCTTAAAAATTTCCGACAGATTTGCTGCACATCTTAGGATAAATATGTTTCCTGTGAATTGTGATGATTTCTTACACTACATTTGCAAGCATGTGTATGCATCTGCAGGAAACATAGCCTGGCTCTGTGAAGGAATACTGCTGTGACCGCAAAACTGTTTCTGTGGAATTTTCTCCGGTGTGGTCATCCTGCCTTCAGGTCAGTGAATAGATGGTGTTTGAACAGTGTCTGGCACAGATACTTTAACCTTAAAGCTTAATGTATAACTGGTATTTTTTCCCCTTCTGTGTCAGCAATTGGCAACGGGACACTGTAAATAAGGATTCTGGTTTGTAAATGGACGTCTGTTCCTCCAGGGGAGGGGAAGGCTGGAGTAAGCAGTTTTGAAATTCATGCTGCAAGTGATAAGATAATTTGAGTAACCTGTAAGACCTGTGGATTCACAGGTTTCAAAAACAGGAAAGTCTCTTGTTTGAAAACCCTCTAAAGCAACATGTGGGCTTAGAAAAGAAGCCGGCTTGTGGTTTGGTGATTGTACTTCCTTATTGATATAATGGCCGCTGATGCAAGGCCTCCTGGGATTGCAGCGTGGTGACCGCAGGCCTGACGGTTACCCTGACTGGGTTCTGAAACAGCCCGGGGCTTTCAGCACAGATGAGAAGTCTAAAAATTTCCCTTTTCATTTCCTCTCTTGTGTGACTTTGTCATTTTTTAAAAAACTGGTCACAGAAAAGGGAATTTTGCCCATGCTTTTAAGGAGTTTATCTCGACTGAGTAGCTTCCCCACCACTCCTCTAAAATCCCTCCCCAAAAACCCCAAGTTAAAAAAAAAAAGATCTATTCTTATAGATTTTTTTTGTGTGGGCCTATGTTTCATTCATCTGCTTTTAGGCTGGATTTATAACAAGCAGATCTTTTAAAACGGTATGATTTTAAAATAAAATTTAAAAAACACGCTGAGATCTTTCCATAACTTTGGCTTCTGGGAGTTGAAAGCACAGGTACGTGCTACATCTTCTGGAAACCTACCTCGCACGCCAAGTGGGAGGCTCTTTTGGTCAAATACTCCCAGGACTTATGCTAGAGTTCTGAAATAAGTGAAAGCAGATGCCGTTCCTGTGCGACACAGCTAACTGACCGCAGCCCAGAAAGTTCGGTTGGCTAGCTGTGTGGGGGCTGTCTTAAGCCCTGAAAACATTCTGCATCAGAACTCAGCTTCATAAAGGGGTTCCTGCTCTCCTGTCTGTCCTGGAGGTAGTCATGCATGACAGCTTGTGGGCTGATCGTGCATTTAGGCAGCTGCTTTTCCTCCCTCCCTCCAGGAGGAAAATAGAGCAAAAAGGTAGAACTTACTTCCACACCCAAGTTTCTCCTGAAAGCACTGTGCCTGTTTTGTTTGCTACACCTCTTAGGTATGTATGTTTGCATCTACATAAGTCCAGAGCTCAGGTATGCACAGTGCTCAGGTACACGCAGTGCACACACTTGCTAGCCACATACACTCTCAGTGCACACACAGTGCTCGTGCACACATGGTAGTACATGATGAATCCACATAGCATCCATGCACACACACAGTACCCACACACACGCGGTACATACACATGGCACCCCTGCACATACACAGTAGACATGCATAACCCAGAAAGTGGTTCTTGCTCTCTCTGTAACCTTAAGACTTTGGCAGTTTTTGTTAACTCCCACACTTGGCAGGATTACATTTCCTTGCGGCCTCAGTGACGTGATAGGGCAGATTTATTGGGCTTACAGAAAAAAAGAGAGAGGAGAGAGAGTGAGCAAGCGAATAGTAAACTCTGCTATGCAGTCAACCTGGGCCTTGGTTTTAAGGTGCAGATCATCAGGGCCAGGAGAGAAGATTTGGCAACATGTGGTCATTTGGTGAGAGTCAGCAGGTTTCACTGGTAATCTGCTAGAGCACTAAAACACATACTTCCAAAGGTTGCCTTCTTTCAGTTCACTGAAAAATAAAAGGAGCCCCAAGGCTGAACCAAACAACATACATAAATAACACATGCATGCCTGCATGTGTTATTTATGTATGGGCACATGTTTATAGCATGCATGCATGTGTGCTATGTGTATATACCATGCACTTGCACACATATGCTGTGTGTGCAGCACACCGGATGCCACAGATATGGTGGTGGCAGGGTCAGTGACAGAGAGTTGGGGGGATGCAGGTGTGAGGCAGGCCTGCTTGGGAACAGGTAAATCACTTAAGGACACAGTGCTTTTCATCTGCTTTGCTGCTCTTTTCCTCTTAAGCAGCATGCGCTGAGATTGCAGAAACCTGAAAGAGAGGCAAAGTGTGTATCCCACCTCCCCTTCCTGCCTGACTCTTAAGTAAGTTTTCTTTAAGTATCTTTTTCTTCAGCCTCAGGAAAAAGAGGACCTTAGAACTGAAGGAGCAAGGATCCAACATCACACTGTTTTTATTAGCTGCCTATGTGTGTGTGTTTACTATGTATCCAAAAGACAGAGGAGATGAACAAGCAAAAGAAAAGAAACAAGGAATCAGATTGGAAAGACAGTATGAGTTTGTACTTATGAAATAAAACTTCTGTCCCTCTACACAGGACCCGGAGTCTGTCCCAATTTCCTGTCTCTAACCTCACTGTAAGTGCTGACCCACTTCTGGCTATTTTTATTTGTTTCTTTGAAAATGCTCACTGTGATTGGAGTTGACTTGCCGACTCTGTTCTGTATCCTTCCCACCACCTGAGTCCCAGAGGGCAGCGCTTCCCACCTCATGCCAGTAATTATGGGTGAGCATAGAGCCAAAGGATGGCAGGGTTTTGTTGGTGGTGTGACAAACGGTGACCCCTTTCCTCGCAATCAGAGACACAGGGACAAGCAGCTTGCACCTGCACGTGGAGCTTTGCACATGGCCTTTTGCCTGATTTTCCTCTCTGAGGCAGGCCCCCTCCACGAAAGATGGGCACCTTCCCATGTTCCGGAATTCTTGGGGGTGCGCTGACTCCAGGCTCTTACCCCAGCTTTGGGCCCGGGGCAGTGAGCATGTGTAGTTACTTATCTAGGATTGCAACCTGAGTCAACAGTGAAACCAGGAAGTGAACTCAGGGTCCGGCATTGTATGGAAAGTTGGGTGTATTTACTTTTCTCTTAAAGCAAACTTTGATTGACTCTTTAATAAGTTACCATGGAGGATATAGTTCTGGTGAGATTTGACTTGGCATCCAAATCTAAGTCACATATTGATAATGCAGGAGAGGAACAGGGAGTCTTTTACGTTTTTCCAGTTTTATCATTAACCCCAAGTTCAGAAATCTGTTTGCTTTTAAAAGTGTCAGTTTCCTCGTTTAGGAAGGTGACAGTTCTCTACTGATGATGAGGTTTTTTTAGACAGAGTCTCGTTCTGTCACCCAGGCTGGAGTGTATTGGCACGATCTTGGCTCACTGCAACCTCTGCCTCCCGGGTTCAAGCGATTCTCCTGCCTCACCCTCCCAAGTAGCTGGGATTACAGGCATCCACCACCATACCTGGCTAATTTTTTGTATTTTTAGTAGAGATGGGGTTTTGCCATGTTGGCCAGGCTGGCCTTGAACTCCTGACCTCAGGTGATCCTTGGCCTCCCAAAGTATTGGGATTACAGACGTAAGCCACCGCATCTGGCCTGATGAGGTACTTCGATGTCCTTTGTGGAAAGGCCTTATCACCCAGCTGGCACCCAGCACTGTGGGAACCTCTGGCGGGGCTGTGTGAGGAATTAGAGTGACCTTGACTTCAGACAGGCCCGATGTGGGTCTCGACTCTGTCACTTACGGTGTCACCTGAGGAATCCCTTCTCTTCTTTGGCCTCAATGTCCTCCTCTGGGAAATGAGAGTAAAAAGTCTCTCCCTTGTAAGGTTGTTAGAGGGCTCGGCGTGGAGATGGATGTGAAGGGCGGGCAGGGGGTGTGGAACGTAGCATGTGTTTGGTGGGGCAAGTATCAGAGTTACTTATGACTCAAATCATTTTAATTGTGGGCCATAAAATTTCTGTTTTCTCTTTCCAGAGATTTCTCCAGGACGTTACCTGGAGGAGGTACACAGTGTGAGGACACGCTCTGTGCTTTTCCTACTTGGGTCCGCGTGAGTGTCTGGAGCTGCCCTTCGAGGAAGGGAATAGAAGAACGATTCTGCCTCCCTGCTGAGAGGGACGTGGGTCCTGCGGGTGGTCGGGGTGAAGCTTCCTCTCCTTTCTGCTGACAGCACTTCCTCATTAAATGCAGAGATCTGCAAAAAGGGAAAACAAAAACACAAGAAGAAAAACGAGGCATCAAAGACCCTCCTCTTATGCCCATGGGGATGTGGAGGACGTGCTATTTCTTTACCTTCCCAAAGGGCCCAAGAAGAGCTTCCGGGGAGAGGGAGAACACCCTTGTAGGGGATTCCCAACAGGCCTGTGTCCCGAGGGCTCCTGTAGGAGAGGTAGTGACGAGGGTGCAGACCATCTTCTGTGTTCCGGGCATCCAAGGAGAGAAGAGAGTGACCCCTTACGACTTGGGAGGCCCATAAAGATGGGGTCCTGGATGAGCAGTAGCAAGGAGGGTACGGGGATGGGTGTGCCTCGGGGGCTGGCAGTGAGGACGGCATTGTCCCTAGAGAGTTTAAAGACAATCCAGCTCCAAGTCAGACTGCTTTTAAACCATTTTAGTTGCCACACACCAGTAAGTTCAAACAATATCAGTGATAAAATCTCCTTCCGTTGGGCAGCCAGTCCTTCTGCTCCCTCCTGATGTGTCCTGAGTGAGTGGGGTAGGGAGGAGCTAGTGTGGCCCAAAGACAAAGGAACCCGAGATATTTCTTTCCTCTTCCAAGCAAGAGAGGCTGGAGACAGCAAATGAGTGCTAGGGATCCTTGGGGGTCAAAGGAGTCACCTGAGAGAAAGGAAGAGAGGGGGAACTGCCACACCTCAGCGAGGGGAGCACCGCAGGCTCTGCCTCGCTTCCCCACACGTCTAGGAAGAGGGTCTGGAGTGGAGTCCATGAGGGGCTGGGCGGGCCTGGGGCCCTACTTTGGAGGGAATGTGGTAAGCAGACCATACAGGCAAGCAGACAGTCCTGGAGGTTGAGGGCGAGACAAAGAACTGCAGTATCCTCTGTGTCTAAAGACACCTTTGCCTTCTGTCCTGACCCACAGATGGGCACTCCTCCTGCCCTGCCGTGCTTCTGCCATGTCTGATGGAAATAGCTCGAAAGACTCCTGCTTCTCCACCGAGCAGGGGCATTTACCCATTACAAGCCCCTGGCGAAGTGACACGGTTATGCCCATTTCATAGACGAGGAAATGAGGCCCAGAAAGGGGCAGGAATCTTCCCCAGCTGGGAAGTGGTGCATCTGGGACTTGTTTGCCCCAGACGCTGCCACCTGGACACCTCACTGCCCTCAAAGGCTGATGGGGGACCCCAGCAGCTGTAACCATTTCTTTTGAGTGCTTCTCATTGTGTGGAAGATCCTTTTGGGGGTGCACAGAGCTCCCAGCTTGCTGTGATTCAGCACAACCCTGGCGTGTCACCAATGGGAGGTGGCCTTGATGGGCATAGTGCCAGCCAGCCAGAGACCCTCAATGAACAGGGGCGTTTCCAGAGGGCCTGGTGTTTTCTGCATGGCAAGACTCCTACAGAGAGGCCAGCCTGGTTTTCAGAGAACAGTTTGCATTTCCGGTGGCCCTGGGGGCACATGTTCCTGTCGGATTCCTGCACTGGAAGTGAGCTTGTGGGGTCGGGCTGCCAGCAGTGCCTGCCTTGTGCCGGGGCTTTTTTGGTATGGAAAACCTCAGAGAGGCGTCACCGCCATCTCTTTTTTGCTCAGGATTTGCTCATCTCTCCCCACCTGCTTTTTGGGGCTCAAGCCTGGAGGAAGCCTCAGGACATAGGGGAAATGTCCACCTGCTGAGCAGGACCCGGTGTGAAGGAAGAAGCCTTCTTCTGATTCCTCATGGCCCAGCCACCCCTCGCCTGAGCTGAGCCTGGCCACAGAGCCCGCCTGCAGAAAGGGCTGGCCCACATATTCATTGTACTCAGGCTGTGCTAAGAGCCCAGGGTGAGGACCTCCAAGCCCTGGAAGCCTCAGTTGGCCAAAGTGCTAGATGCACGTGGTCTGCCTTCATCCCTGCTTCCCTCAGAGCTTGCATTTTTCCAAATTAAAGAGAAGCTCCACCTTTGAGAAGACCCGCCTGTCCCGGTTATTTATGTGTACCATATCTCCCTTTGTTCCGCAGAGCGGTGTGCATAAAAGGCTTTTGGGGAAGGGGAGAAGTGCCGCTCAGTGACTTGCACAGGAAATTGGAAATTGGATCCCAGGTCTACCCCCACTCCTCTGACTCATGCTTAAACAAACCCAACACATGCCCTGACCTTTGCTCTCTCCCTCTATTGCAGGCCGTACCTGCCAGCAGCCCGCTCTCCTGGCCATGCTGCGGCTCACAGAAGTCCAGCATTTGGCTAGCTTCCTGGGGGAATGAATCTTTCCGAGCCAAACTAATGCTATACATGCAGCCTATGATTTTTTTTTTTTTGGTCTTCCACAAAGTGAATACTTACTTTTTTTTTTTGCTCTTTAAATTGTCATCCATTATATTCATCAACACAGAGAGATGGAACATTTGGCAAAATTATTTTAAGTAGCACTCCAACCTGTGATCGTAATTTCAAATCAAGGAATTTGCTGAGCAGCTGTGGGGAAGAACAAAGGGCCTGAGAGTGATTTAGGGCCTGGGGGAAGGGAGGTGGTGGAGTTGAAGGCCCCAGCCGGTAGCAGAAACAGCTGGGGAGGTAGGTTGTGCACACCCCGTGGGGGAGCCGGCCTTCTCAGCCCTGCCATCCCATCCACACGTGCCTCATCAGAGAGTTTTCATCTGCTGAACATACCACATGTAGCACTTCAAAACACATAAACTAAGCAGAGGATTCAGATTCAGTTTAATACCCTTGCTGAGAACTTCGGCTCAGGAGTTGGACAGGCCTGGCCTTGAATCCTGGCTCTGCCACTCACTGGCCTCAGTTGCATCATCTGTAAAATGGGGCTAATGTAGCAATCACTTAGTAGGGATTACTATGAGGTTGAGTGTTTATTTGACCCAGTCACTGGCATAGAACAAGTGTTCAAAATACTATTATTATCACAAATATGCAGAAATGTTCAATGTATACACTCGGTTTTTGCAACCAATTAATTCAATGAGCATCTATTGAGCACCTGTTATATGTTAGGTGCAGGGCTGGGTGCTGTTTGGGTACAAACACGTAAAGCATAGGAATTAATATGCTATTAGATAAACTAAAAAGACTTCTATTGACTTAAAAAGTAATAATGACTTCCAATCATATTTAAGTAATTAACAAAAGAGCCTTTCCTTTTTTTTTTTTTCTTTCTATTTTGAGATGGAATCTTGCTCTGTCTCTCAGGCTGGAGTGTAATGGTGCTATCTCAGCTTCCTGCAACCTCTGCCTTCCGGGTTCAAGCAATTCTTGTGCCTCAGCCTCTGGAGTAGTTGGGATTATAGGTGCGCCACCACGCCCAGCAAATTTTTGTGTTTTTAGTAGAAACAGGGTTTCACCATGTTGCCCAGGCTGATCTTGAACTCCTGACCTCAGGTGATCCACCAGCCTCGGCCTCCCAAAGTGCTGGGATTACAGGCATGAGCCACTGTGCCCAGTTGAAAGAGCCTTTCTTGACAGATGGTCTATTAGAAACAATTTGAAAAGAATATGTAGAGTTGAAAAAAATAAGAAGGAAGCTGCATTCTTTTTAATTGTTTCTGAACTTGTTGCTTTTCAACACAACTATTATCTAAATTAACTTAATTTCTTAAAATAAGCCCTGCTTCATACCCGGGAAGCTTCAATCAGCTAATTTGCAGATAATCAGACCTGTTTACAAATAGTCTGGTTTGTCTGAGTGACTTTCAGTGACACATGCATACTTAGAAAGGGTATCATTTGCCGGGGATTAGCCAGTTCTGCTGAATTACAGTCTTCGGAATTAGAAGTCAACCTAGTTCAACCTTTCATCCTTTTAATAGAATTTCTGGTAGATAACAGCTGAGCTTCTGCTCAGACTGCTAGAAATGGAGAACTTACCACTTCAAAACGTAGATACTGCCCGGGTTGAACAGCTCTAAATGTTCAAGATGGAATAATTAATAGTAAACTAATTGAAAAGAATTTGCATAGCACATCTCAAGGACAAAAATCCCGTCTGTTGTTTTTTCCTTTGGTCTTGGTCTCCATCTCTGTCATTTGGTGGTGTTTGGACTGCCTGTCTGTCTTCCCCTTTTACTCCGAGCGGCCGCCTGCCCTCTGCCCCCTGACCCCGGGGGAACAACAATGGCTCTGATCACAATTGGGTGGCCAAGCGTATCATGCCGTAGAAGTTTGGAGCCAACACTCAGTTCAAGTTGCTCCTCTCCTTGTTCTCTAGGGTGGCTCCACTAGGTTCTGCTTTCTTGGAAAACAACAGTGAACTTTGTGTAGCCAAAACCCTATTTCCCAAGCTGATATTTGCTCACTGGCCTCCCCTCCTCCAGCTGCTCCCAGCTGCTGACCACTTCTTGAGCACACTGCTAGCTGCTTCTGCTGTTCCAGCACTTCCTGGAAGTCAGCTGCAAGCGGCCGAAGCAGATGGAGCCCAAGCCCTGTTGCTTGTGGCCTTGGCTTACTGAGCCTGAATCCACAACCGGATCATTAGAAAAGGAACGGTGTGTGTGCCCACCTTTGAAGCCAGTAGGCCAAAAGAAGGGTCAGCAGGACAGCGCCATAACACCTAGAGTTACTGTGTTTGGTTCACACTTCTGGTTTCCTGCAGAATTGTTAGAATTTTTTAAAAAAGGAAGCAGCAAGTTGAGAGCAACTAAAGTAAAAAGAGAAAAGTGATACAAAGGGAAAGGTTTATTTTTGGAGCTCTTAGATTCTGAAACTCCTTCTGACTCTTTTATCCTTTTACCTCTCCCATTCTCCTCACTGGGCTCTTTGTCCTCACGGGGACTGTGCGTCTCTGATCTCACTCTAGCTCTGGGTCCCTTAGGCTCCTCTGGCTTTCTGGCTCCTGGAGTGAGCCATTTCAATGAGGCCCTCCCTCAATTTCCCATCCCTCTTGTTCTTCTGCCATCCAGACTCATCACAGCTCAAATCGGAGACCGGCTGGCTGCACGGCTGGCTACTCAGAGCGGCTGGAGACAGCCATGCCCCAGGGCGACTTGTTCCACGGTGATCTGACTGGTTCACCCAGGGGTCTTAGACCTCACAGACCTCATCGGGAACATCCAATGAGGTTTCTTTGGCAGGAATGATATTTAAAACAATTTGATTTAGTTATGAGCATTTAAGAAACAGGAGATCACCAGAAAATCCAGAGTTTTAGCTCCACAAGCAGAGCTGGAGAGCTGGCGGTACCCGGTCTTTACCCATGCTGGGATGACCACTGGCTGGAGCTGAGAGGCAGCGGCTTCTCTGACATGGGGCACACACTCCATTTTACTACCATCTCTGCAACAACAGAGAGTGTCTTCCTGGACCCCCAAACTGAGAATTAGATGCCTTTGACCAATGGGCTTGCTTCTTCCCACTCCCCAGACGACCTGATTCATGAGATGCCTGCCTGTTCCCCGTGGGTATCTGAGTTTGCAGCCCATGCTCAGTAGAGTTTATTCAGCAATCCTTTTCCTGACCTATAGCAGATTCCTAGCCCGTCACATTTCTAATGCAGTTGTTGCAAGTCTTGTCCAGACCTTTCAGACCCTTGATCTTTCCGGGAGATTGTGCCTCATACATTATTGAAAAGATTGAGGCCACACAACAGGTACTCTAACGCCTCAGCTTTCTGCCTTTCTGCTTCTAAGGTCTCTCTCTCCATTCCTTCCTCTTTCCCTCCTTTCTAACTCTCTTTTTCTTTTTTTCATCACTTTAAAAAATTGTAAAATAGAGTGTACCTGCAGAAAAAGGAGGCCGAGGCAGGAGAATTGCTTGAACCTGGGAGGCAGAGGTTGCAGTGAGGCGAGGTCATGCCATTGCACTCCAGCCTGGGCAACAAGAATGAAACTCTGTCTCAACAAAAAAACAAAAACAAAGATACACAGTTCAGTGATTTATCACAAAGTCAAAGCCAGTGTCATTATCAGCCTGATCGAGAACTAGAACTCTGCCCTCCTTCACCCTGGACGTACTCCTCATTCCCCCGTCCACCTCTACCCTCCCTCCCTATCAGAGGTGACCATTATCCTGACTTTTTATGTAAAGCATCTTTGATTATCTTTACCGCCAAAAATATATATATAAACAGATGTTCATAGCAGCTTTATTCATAACTGCAAAAACCTGGAAGCAACCAAGATGTCTTTTAATAGGTGAATAGATAATAAACTGTGATACATTCAGACAATGCACCATTATTCAGTCCTCAAAAGAAATGAACTATCAAGCCATGACATGATATGGAAGAATCTTAAATGCATATTACTAAGTGAAAGAAGACAGTCTGAAAAGACTATATGCCTTATGATTCCAACTATATGTCATTCCGGAAAAGGCAAAACTGTAGAGGCAGTAAAAGGATCAGTAATTGGCCAGGCGCAGTGGTTCACACCTGTAATCCCAGCACTTTGGGAGGCCCAGGCGGGCGGATCATGAGGTCAGGAGATCCAGGCCATCCTGGCTAACATGGTGAAACCCCATCTCTACTAAAAATTAAAAAAATTAGCCAGGCATGGTGGCATGTGCCTGTAATCCCGTCTACTCGAGAGGCTGAAGCAGGAGAATCGCTTGAACCCGAGAGGCAGAGGTTTCAGTGAGTCAAGACGGCGCCACTGCACTCCAGCCTGGGTGACAGAGCAAGACTCCGTCTCACATACACACAAAAAGGATCAGTAATTGCCAGGGATTAGGGGGAGGGAGGGATCAAACAGTGCAGCACAGAGGGTTTTTAGGGCAGTGAACTGCTCTGTATGATACTGTCATGATGGGCACCTGTCATTATACAATTGTCAAAACTTGTAGAATGTACAAGAACAAGAGAGAACCCTAATGTGAACTATGGATCCTGGGCGATACCGATGAGTCAGTGTAGGCTCATGGATTGTAACAATCACACCGCTCGGGTAGGGGATGTTGATAGCGGGGAAGGCTGTGCTATGTGGCGGGCAGAGGGTATTTGAGATATCGCTGTACCTTCCGTTCAGTTTTGCTGTGAACCTAAAACTGCTCTAAAAAAGTAAAATCTTAAAAAGAGGGAAAAAGGTCTCTTTAAATGCTATAATTTAGTTTTTGGCTAAACTGAACTTTAGCATTTCAATGCTAAAGCCTGTTTTTTTTTTATTGTTTTTGTTTTTTTAACTTTATATAAATGTAACTAAACGGTATGTATTCTTTCATGCGCCGCACTTTTTACTCAACATTATACTTGTGAAAATCATCCAGGTTGTCATGTGTAGGTGTAGTTTGCAGTTTTTATCAGTGGATAGTATTACATTTTAAAAAATGGCATAATTTGTTGGTCTGTTCTGCTCTTGGTGGAAATTTAGGTTGTTTCCAGTCTAGGGCTATTATAAATGATGCTGCTGTGATCATCCTTGCTGTTGTGTGCTGGTGGAGGCATATGTGTGTTTCTGAGGAGTCTGGAGTCTTCTTTGTGGAAGGGTTTAAATTATCAATTCAGTTTATTGAATAGTTATTGGGCTAGTTAAGATTTACATATTTTCTTGTGTCCGTTTTTGATAAATTTTCTTTTTAAGGGATTCACCAATTTATCTAAATTTGCAAAATCTTTTGGCATAAAACTGTTCATAATACCTTCTTATGATCTTCAATAAACGTGGTTCTGTTGTGATGTCTCTTTATCATGCCTGACATTGATTATTTTAATCTTCTCTTTGTTTCTTTTGCCCCCTTAATAAATCTTGCTAATTTTTGTTTGTTTGTTTGTTTTTTGTTTGTAGACACAGGGTCTCACTCTGTTGCCCAGGCTGGTCTTGAACTTGTAGCCTCAAGAGTCCTCCTGCCTTGGCCTCCCAAAGTGCTGGGATTACAGGCATGAGCCACCATGCCTGGTTTTGCTAGGGTTTTAAATCAATTTTCTACTCTTTCCAAAAAATCCAGATTTTGGTTTTGTTGATACAGATGCTCCTTCATTTACAGTGAAGTTGTGTCCCACTTAAAGTGTGTTTTTAACTTAAGATATTTTCAACTTATAATGCGTTTATCTGGACATAATTCCAATGTAAGTTGAGGAGCATACTGCATGCATATTGCTTTCATATTATTGGAGTGATAAAATCACAAGTTGAACCATTGTAAGTTGGGGACCATCTATATTTCATATTTTATATTTGCTTTTTAGTGCATTAAATTCTTCTTTTTCTTTGGGTTTAATTTTCTGTACTTTTTCTAATTTCTTGAGATGGCTGCTTAGTTCATTAATTTTAAGCCTTTCCTATAATCAATATATGCAATTATAGTTATAAATATTCATCTAAGCATAGCTTTAACCTTATCCCATGACCTTCAGTATGTAATATGTTTATCATCATTCTATTAAGATATGTTAAAATGTTATTTTGATTGTTTTCATGGGTTATTTAGATGTATATCTGCATTTTCAAATACATGGGGCCAGGCACAGTGGCTCACGCCTATCATCCCAGCACTTTGGGAGGCCAAGGCGGGTGGATCACCTGAGGTCAGGAGTTCAAGACTGGCCTGGCCAACATGGTGAAACTGCATCTCTACTAAAAATACAAAGATTAGCTGGTCATGGTGGCACATGTCTGTAATCATAGCTACTTGGGAGGTTGAGGCAGGAGAATTGCTTAAACCAGGGAGACGGAGATTGTAGTGAGCTGAGGTTATGCCACTGCACTCCAGCCCGGGCAACAGAGTAAGACTCCATCTTAAAAAAAAAAGAAAAAAAAATTCATGGGAGTTTTCTAATCATCATTTTTGTTACTGGTTTTTTAGCTTACTTGCAATGTATTTAAAAAGTGTATTTTGTATAATTTCAGTCATTTGAGATTTGCCAAGACATGCTTTATGACTCAGCATATGGTTGATTTTTGAAATTGTTTCTTGTGTGTTTGAAAATAATGTACACTTGTAGTTGTGAGTTCAGTATTCTATATATGTCATTTAGGTTATAGTTCCTGATTGTGTTGTTTCAGTCTTTTATATCCTTACTGACTTGTCTGCTTGTCCTGTTAAATATTGACAGAAGTGTGTTAAATTCTACCACGATTGTGGATTTGTCCATATGTAGATATGTTGCTTTTTGCTTCATGTATTTTGAGGTATTAAGTGTATATAATTTTATAATATTGGCTGGGCGTGGTGGCTCACTCCTGTAATCCCAACGCTTTGGGAGGCTGAGGTGGGTGGATTCTCTGAGGTCAGGAGTTCAAGACCAGCCTGGCTAACATGGTAAAACTTTGTCTACTAAAAATACAAAAATGTTCCAGGCTTGGTGGTGCACACCTGTAATCCCAGCTACTTGGGAGGCTGGGGCAGGAGAATCGCTTGAACCTGGGAAGTGGAGGTTGCAGGGAGCCGTGATTGTGCCACTGCACTCCAGCCTGGGCAACAGAGTGAGACTCCATCTCAAATAATAATAATAATAATAATAATAATTTCATAACATTATAACTTTCTGGGAAATTGGAAATCTTATTAAGACAGGCCCTTCTTTATCTCTAGTAATGCTTTCTGCTTTAAATTCTATTTTGTTTGATAATTAGTAATATAGATAGTTCAATTTTTTTTGGATTAGTATGGTATATATTTTCTATACCTTTACTTTTATCCATTTTGTATCCCCGCCTCCCTGCGCCTTTTTCTTTGGCTCACCTCAGTTTTGGCTCACTGTAACCTCCACCTCCAGGGTTCAAGCAATTCTTCTGCCTCAGACTCCTGAGTAGCTGGGATTACAGGCGCCTGCCACCATGCCTGGCTAATTTTTGTATTTTTGGTAGAGACGGGGTTTCACCATGTTGGCCAGGCTAGTCTTGAACTCCTGGCCTCAAGTGATCCACCTGTCTCAGCCTCCCAAAGCGCTAGGATTACAGGCATGAACCTATACCCAGCCCATTTTATATCCTTAATGTAATCTTCTGTAAACACTATACAACTGAAAACATTAATCATCTGGCAATCTTCATCTTTTAATTGGACCATTTAGTCCATTTATATTTAATGTAATTCCTGATTTCTCTTTTTGGTGGGGAGACAGGGTTTAGCTTTGTCATCCAGGCTCAAGTGTAGTGGTGTGAGCATGACTCACTGAAGCCTCGACCTCTTAGGCCCAAGAGATCATCCTGCTTCAACCTCTCAAGCAGCTGGGACTACTACCGTGCCTGGCTAATTTTGTATTTATTGTAGAGATGGGGTTTCACCCTCTTGCCTAGGCTGGTCTTGAATTCCTGAGCTCAGGCAATCTGCTGGCCTTGGCCTTCCAAGTGCTGAGATTACAGGTGTGAGCCACTGTGCCTGGCCTAATCCCTAATATATTTGGATTTAGATCTCCCATGTTGTGTGCTTTCTACTTGTCCTACTTATACTCTATGTTCATCTTTCTCTCATTTTATTGCTTATTTTGGATGACTATTTTTTTAATATTCCGTTTCCTTCCTCTATTATCTTGGAAATTATATATCCTTTTTACTCTTCTTTTGGTGATAAGCTGCAAGATCACAGTATTCCTTCTTGTCTTATATTAATTGGTATTTCATGCTCTTTTCAGGCATTTCAAGAACTCTGAAACACCTTAACTCTACTCCTGTCCCCAATTTTGTATTATTGTTGTCATGTATTTTAAGCTATATATATATTTTTTTTTAAATTTTATTTATTTATTTATTTATTTATTTATTTATTTATTGAGGTGGAGTCTCGTTCAATCACCCAGGCTGGAGTGCAGTGGCGCGATCTCGGCTCACTGCAAGCTTCGCCTCCTGGGTTCACGCCATTCTCCTGCCTCAGCCTCCTGAGTAGCTGGGACTACAGATGCCTGCCACTATGCCCGGCTAATTTTTTTGTGTGTTTTTAGTAGAGA
Source organism: Theropithecus gelada (assembly GCF_003255815.1). Classification (NCBI taxonomy): domain Eukaryota; kingdom Metazoa; phylum Chordata; class Mammalia; order Primates; family Cercopithecidae; genus Theropithecus; species Theropithecus gelada. Next base: position 208,769,192 of record NC_037668.1, on the reverse strand, counting down.
CGGGGTTTCACCGTGTTAGCCAGGATGGTTCCCAACCTCGTGATCCCCCTGTCTTGGCCTCCCAAAGTGCTAGGATTACAGGCGTGAGCCACCGCGCCTGGCCTATTTTTTTTTTTTTTTTTTTTTGAGATGGAGTTCATTCTTATTGCCCAGACAGGAGTGCAATGGCGCAGTCTCGGCTTACCACAACCTCTGACTCCCGGGTTCAAGCGATTCTCCTGCCTCAGCCTCCCGAGTAGCTGGAATTACAGGCATGCGCCACCATGCCTGGCTAATTTTGCATTTTTAGTATAGATGGGGTTTCTCCATGTTGGTTAGGCTGGTCTCGAACTCCTGACCTCAGGTGATCTGCCTGCCTCGGCCTCCCAAAGTGCTGGGATTACAGGCGTGAGCCACTGTGCCTGGCCAAGGAATACATATTTTAAATTCAATAACATTTAAAATTTTTTATATAGTCACTCTCAATTTGTATTTACCTATATTTTAATACTTGCTATTGTTTAATGTATTACTTTCCTTCTTGCATCTCTGACTTTCCATCTGGGACTATTTTCCTTGGGCCTGAAGAATATTCTTTAATATTTCCTTTATTGTGAGTGACAAATAATTCTGTTTTGGTTTGTTATCTTTAATTCATCTTTATACTTGAAAGATATTTTTGGAGGGCATAAAATTCTAGGTTGGCAGTTATTTACTTTTAGTATGTTAAGGGTATTCCATTATTTTCTGGATTTCCTTGTTTCTCTTGAGAAATCAGCTGTCTAATTGTTGCTTCTTTGATGGTGATCTGTCTTTTATTCATGGCTTCTTTTAAGATATTTCCTTTTCCTCTGGCTTTCAGCAATTTTACTATAATGTACCTAGGTGTATTTCCTTATCATTCTTGGAGTTTTTATGGACTTCTTGAATCTGTAGCTTTATGTGTTTAATTTGCTTTGGAAAAAATCTCAGTTATTATCTTTTCAAATATTGCTTCTTTCTCATTTTCTTTTCTGTCTTTCCAGAATTCCAATAACATGTATACTAGGTATTCTTACTCTATTACTTACCACTCTTAACTTCTCTTTTGTCTTTTTCATTCTTTTATTCCTTCATGCTTCATTCCAAATATTTTCTTCTGATCCAACATCCAATTTACTTCAGCTTTGTCTAATCACTTATAAAACATACTCATGACTTATTAAATTTAATATAATATAATATAATAAATACAATATATAATATATAACAATATAATATAACATAATAATATAACAATATATAATATGTGATATAATAATATAATAATATTTTTTCATTTCTAGAATATCTGTTAACACCAATATCTGGAGACTCTCTGAGTGTCCATTGTTCTATTTTCCATTGTTTTGCTGGTTTTTATGTTTATTATCTTTTCTTCTTATTTAGTTATTTTTGCTGTTATAGTGGGCATAGTTATAACATTAATTGTGGAAATTATTTGAGACCTAGGATGATGTTATCTTCCTCCAGAGAGGACTTACTTTGCTTTCGTCAGAAGTCTGGGGCCAAGAGTACCCTGAGATTAACTTAATCCAATTTAATGGATTGAAATGATTTGAAGGTGAGCTGCAGTGTCTGCAAAGGCCGGGCTATTTCTGGATAATATTTACTCCTACAGTATAGTCCTTTAGGGTCACAACCCAAAGATAAGGATTTTCCTGGGAGACTCACCTTGGTGGGCCCTGGACCCCAGTATCAGATCCTCTAACCATATGATGCTGTGTAAAGTGTTGCTCAGATTCTCATCTTCTCTGCTGTGTGAACTGAAGTTGGCTAACAGTGAAGAGGAACAGTGACTTCAGACTCTGGGTTTACCTTCTGGGCCTCCATTTTTCCTGGTCCCTGGCTTGCTAATTCTTCACTCTTGTGTTAGCCATCTGATGCTTCCGGAAAGAAGATAATCCCTATATTTAATGCAGCTCGTATGTTTGTTCTCATTGGGAAGATTGGTATGAATTACCTAGCTGCTATGGTTGCCCGCCTCTAATTTCTCATCATTGTTTCTCAGCCTTCTTTCTTTTGTATTTCATGGACATTTCAGGTAAAGAAATGTCCCTTCTTCTCTCTAAAGCCAGCCCTTATAGGTGCGACTTGGTCTCCTTTCTCTCCATGCTTGTCTAGAATCATAAAGCATCTTCAATCTCTCCTTTAACACTAGAGCCTTCCCCTACCAACATGTTCAGCTATCCCCTACACAAACAAATACAACCGACAAACACGGTTTCCTAAACCTTGCTATTCTTCCCAATCACAAGCCTATGTGGTACTATTTTTGGTGACGACTCTTGCCAGAACAGTTTATCAACTCCTTTTTTTCCCAGAGTAATGTTGACAAATCTGCTCAAATCAGTATTCCCAACTTGATTGACTTGACCAGAACGAGTTTACATAGAGGAGAGTGAAGGGGGAAGATAAAAAAAAATGAAGAGATGCAAGAGGAAATTTATGTTTCATTTTTGTGACGGTGTCATGCTCTGTCACCCAGGCTGGAGTGTGGTGGCATGATTGCGGCTCACTGCAACCTCTGCCTTCCGGGTTCAAGCAATTCTCCTGCCTCAGCCTCCTGAGTAGCTGGGATTACAGGTGCCCGCCACCACACCCAGCTAATTTTTTGTATTTTTAGTAGAGATGGGGTTCCCCCATGTTGGCCAGGCTGATCTCGAACTCCTGACCTCAAGTGATCCATCTACCTCAGCCTCCCGAAGTGCAGGAATTACAGGTATGAGCCATCGTGCCTGGCCATAATTTTTTTTTTTTTTTTTTTTTTGGGGACAGAGTCTTGCTGTGTCACCCAGGCTGGAGTGCAGTGGCGTAATCTCGGCTCACTGCTGCTTCTGCCTCCCGGGTACAAGCAATTCTCCTGCCTCAGCCTCCTGAGTAGCTGGGACTACAGGCACGCACTGCCACACCAGGCTAATTTTTGTATTTTTTAGTAGAGATGGGGTTTCACCATGTTGGCCAGGATGGTCTTGATCTCCTGACCTCGTGATCCGCTCGCCTTGTCCTCCCCAAGTGCTGGGATTACAGGCATGAGCCACCGCGCCCAGCCCATAATGTTTTAAATTATGCAGACAAGCCTGGGGTTTTTCCGTAAAAATTATCTGTGCCTTGTTCTTATTTTCTCTTTTTCCTCCCTTTTGTTATCAGAGTTTTTGAAGGGGCAATTTATCTTTGTTATTTCCATTACTCAAACACACACTCTTATTTAAACATCACCAAAAACCTCCTAGTTGCCCATCCAGTGGCCTTTTCCCAATCAAAACTCATTCTCCTTTTTCTCCTTGTAGAATTTGTCAGGGCTTTCATCCCTCGTTTCTCCTCCCCTACATTCTGGAATGCTTGACTTTCTCAGCTCTCTTGCCTACTCATTCTTTTCCACCTTCCATTCCTTTCTTCTACTTCCTAAAGATAGAACTTCCAAAGGTTCTTGGCCCTTTCTCTCATCTTCTCATCATAGAGTTTTTGCCTTAGTAGATTCATGGCTTCCACCATTCTTTTTTGAGTAAGGACACCTAGATCTAAATATCCGGCCTAGGTTTCTCTGAGGGTTCCAGTTTTGCATTTCTGAATGACTGCTGTTTTTTCTAGCTGCGTGTCCTAGAAGTCCTTAAAGGATATTTTTAAAAGTTGAGCTCATAATTTCCATCCACAAACTTCCTATTTCTTATTTCCCAAGTCGATTAATATCACAACGGCATCTCTATACTCCTTCTTTTTTCTCTACATTAAATGCCCTTTCTTTCATCTCCACTTGTTCAAATCCCATATAGCTTTGAAAATTCAAAGGTTTCTCCTTCAGAAAACCTTAGAGTCATGTGAAAAAAGTATAGGCTTCAGCAGTGAGAGATGTGGCTCAAATCCAGGCTCTGTCACTAACTGTATGACTCTGTACAAGGTGTTTACTGCAAACTTGAGTTTTTTTCTCATCCATAACGTGGGAGTCAGGGTGACTAGCTCACAGGGTTTATTGATAAGATTAAATGCATTATTTATGAGCATGCTCTGTGTCTTTTGTTAGACTGTAAGCTCCTTGAGAGCAAGATTCATGTCTGGTTAATCAATATATCCCCAGGTACTTATTAGTTATCACATGAATGAATTAATATTGCACATTTTGCCAAACAACATGGTGCTGATGTCAGCATTTTATTCACCCACTAAAGAGATCAAGCCTACTTTATTTTGGTCAATATTGCCTAATTATATGCAGGCACTACTTTGATAGCCTTGTTTTATTTCTACTCAGGTTGAATGACTTGACTTAATGTCAAATGAGTGCTAAGATGGGAGAAGGAATTGGAGGCTTTTAGACCTACCCTGGGGTCAGTTTTTTGTTGCTCTCCCACATGCAGAAAAGTTGGAATAATTGTCTAGTGAGCTTAATAGTGTAGACAACCGGCCCTGGCTGGAAAGGTCCCCAAGTCCCATTGCCTCTTTATTTTTGCTTAATTTATCTGGATAATTCCTTCATCTCTTCACTTCTTTTGATCTTTGGTGAATAGCCTCTTGGGTCCAGGAAGCCATCTGTTCCTACTTCCCTATTCTCATTCTCTCTCTAGCCTCCTTCCTCCTACTTGTCCTTAAAAATGGGCGAGACTGGCTGGAGCTGTCCTGCAAAGCCAGCCCTCACCTGGGAAGGGATCTTTTTCCAAGGGCATACCAGGCCCAATGCACCTGTCTGCTAGGGTGAACATGCCAAGCACTTGTCCCTCTCGTGGCCTATCAGATGCAGCTGAATACACTTGGCTGCTGCTCCAGCAATTTGGTTATTCATTTTCGGCTCTCGGCTGAGTGTCTACACCTGGTCAGAGCTTGGCTCACACACTTCCTAGTTCCCTTGGCTGAATGTCTGCAACCATTGCATATTGGCTCTTTCCCTTTATCCTCACTTTCCCTCATTAGGTAAATCCTTCAAGGGAGGAATAAATGGAGGTGAGGTAGGAGATGGGCACACACAGTGGCATTCCCTTTGAATAGCTGGAAAAGATCTTAGAACAAAGTTTTCTGGTCAAGGCCAGCGTAGTAAGCTGAATTATTGCCTCCCCCAAAATATCAGGTCCTAATTCCTGGAGCCTATAAATATTATAGCTGAATATTTGTGTCCTCTCCCAAATTCATCTGCTGAAATCCTAATGCCCAAGGTGATGGTAATAGGAGATGGGGCCTTTGGGAGGTGCCCTTGTAAAAGAGAGTGCAGAGCTAGTCCCTCCCACCACGCAAGGACACAGCAAGAAAGTCCATCACCACATGTATGAACCAAGAAGCAAGCCCTCCCCATGTTACTGGATGGAAGGTCTTGACTGTGAGTTGTCTAAGTTCTTGGGGTGTTGAACAAAGAGTTGAACAAAACACACAAACAAAGCAACAAAAGAATGAAGCAATGAAAGACAAATGAAGCAACAAAAGAATGAAGAAACACAAGTAAAGATTTATTGAAGTGAAAGTACACTCCACAGAGTGGGAACAGGCTCGAGCCAGCAACTCAGGAACCCCCCAATTCAGGTTTTTTATTAAGCTAAAATAATTTGGTAACACCCCTAGATGCCATTTAGAGGTCTCCAATTGGTTCCATCTTATGAAGGATTGGCCTGTGACCAATCAGAGGCTGAAGTGGAAGCTTGGCCTGCCATCAATCAGAGGCTGAAGTGGAAGCTTGGCCTGCCATCAATCAGAGGCTGAAATGGAAACTTCTGTCTTGTTATCACAGGAGTAAAAATGTGGCCTGTGTGCTGCCTCATCTTGCCTAGAACTGGCTGCACCTGCTGTTCTTTTGCTTATGCCTTAACCCTTGGTTACCCTTATTCCCTATTCTCCTGTCTCACCCAAATATCAACTCTGCCAGTGTCTTGACCTTGGACTTCCCAGCCTCCAGAACCATGATAAATGAATTTCTGTTGTTTGTAAGCCACTCAGTTTATAGTAGTTTGTTTCAGCCTCCTGGAAAAACTAAAACATTTACCTCATTTGGATAAAAAGAATTTTGCGGGGCTGGGTGAGGTAACTTATGCCTGAAATCCCAGCACTTTGGGAGGCTGAGGAGGGTGGATCGCATGAGGCCAGGAGTTTGAGACCAACCTGGCCAACATGGTGAAACCCCGTCTCTACTAATAATGCAAAAAAGTTAGGTGGGCTTGGTAATGAATGCCTGTAATCCCAGCTACTTGAGAGGCTGAGGCAGGAGGATCACTTGAGCCCAGGAGGTAGAGATTGTCGTGAGCTGACATGGTGCCATTGCACTCCAGCCTGGGCAACAGAGTGAGGCTCTATCTCAAAAAAAAATTAAAAAAAAATTAAAAAAAAAGGATTTTGCAGATGTGATTAAGAATCTTAAGATGGGGAGATTCTTCTGGATTATCTCAGCGGTCCCTAAATGACATCATAGGTATCTAATTCTAGACTGAATGTTCATGGGTGAGTCCACTAAGAGCTGCTGCTTCCGCTACCACCAGGAGGCTGGCCACCCACTGCAAAGCTGCCCTACAGCTGCTACAATCTGTGGCCCCCAAACACATGCCTCACATCCAAGGCTTCTGTCCCCTCTGAACCCAGTTTGAAATTCAAGTCTTGCATGACTGCCTGTTATTTGAGGAATCTAAATTACAACTGGGACTTTGGTTGCAGGGGTGCTTGGGAAATGTGGTTTTTAGCATTCCAGCTTCTGCATTTCAGGAAGGCAACTTCCCGTTGTGGCGGTTGTTGCACTCCAGATGCCATGTATGTTGAGTGGGCCAGTCCAGAATTTCTTACAGAAACACCTACTGTGTGCATAGCGGGGCTGTAAGCCAGTTAGAAAGCCCTGCACGCAAGGCACTTACTTTCTTATGGCTGTAGCTAGTCAGTTCATCAACAAATAAACCCAGTAATTTAAAATACTGTTATTTGCCACAAAGGAGATAAAGTAGTGCATGAAGTAGTGACTAAGATTAGGGGTTGCTTAGTTATGTAGATTTATATATAGGTTTCGCTAATAGAACAGTGAGAAAAGTTCTCTTGACCTGACGTTCTTTGTTTTGATATGAATGATGAAGAGGCAGCCATGTGCAAGTCTGGGGAAATGGTGTTCCAAGAAGAAGGAACAGCAAGTGCAAAGGGCTGGAGGTGGGAATACCTTGGCATGCTCAAGGGAGAGAAAGAAGCCAGTGTAGCTGGAGTGTGGTGAATGAAAGCAGAGTGGAAGGAAATGAGGTCGAAGGACTAGGCAGATGCTAGATCCCAAGGACCTGATGGGGATTTGGATTTTATTCTTGTGACAACGGGAAATCACTGGGAAGTTTTCAGTGGGGGAGTTAGAGTGGGTTGAATAGTGCCCTCCAAAACTCATGTCCACTGGGAAACTCTGAATGTGACCTTATTTGCAAATAGGTTATTTGCAGATGTAATGAAGGCAAGGACAGAGAGATCCATCCTGGATCAAAGTGGGCTCTGAATTCAGTAAGAATGTCTTTGTAAGAAACAGAAAATGAGTCACACAAAGAAGAGCGTAATGTGGAGATGGAGGTAGGGGATTGGGGCGGTGCAAACCAAGGAGTGGCAAGGATTCCCGGCAACCACCAAAAGCTAGGAGAGAGGCAGGGAATGGGTTCTCCCGCGGAGCCTCCAGAAGAAACAGATCCTGCTGCCATCTTGATTTTGAACTTCTGGCCTCCCGAATGCTGAGAATACATTTCAGTTGTTTCACACTTCCTAGTTTGTGATACTTTGTTATGACACCACAAGAAATAAATACAAGAGTGATGTGATCTTATCAGTGCTATAGAAAACTCACTCTGGCTGTGGTCCGGAGGTGAACTCTAGGAGCCAAGACCGATGGTGGCGGGGAGACCTCTTAGGACTGGGTGTGGCAGGGGTCCAAGTCGGAGATGCTGCTGCTTAGACTGGAGGAGTGTCTGGCTAGATGGTGAAAAGCTTTCAGTTTCAGGATGTGCTAGGAAGGTAGACCCTGTGGGTTTTACTCTTGGATTGGATGTTGGGGGAAGACTGAGAGATGAGAAAGAGAAGTTAAATCCGACTCTTTAGTCGGATTTCTGGCCTATGCTGCTGGCATGATTTATTGAGATGAGGAAGCTTAGGGAGCTAAGTTGGGATTGAGACGTTTTTTGGTCACGCGAAGTTGGAGATGCGTATTTGAAATCTAAATGGAGATGCTGAGCTGGGCAGTTGGGCTAGACCAGTGTAGGGCTTCAGGGATAAATAGACACAGGGATAACATTTGAAAGCCATCTACATATAGGTGACATTTAAAGTCTCGGGACTAGATGAGAGAGTAGGTGTGGAAGAGAGAAGAGCTAATGTCAGAACTCTGGGGCATTTGAGTGATAGGTAGAGGTCCGGAAGAGACAAAGGAAACAGAGAATGCATGGGGAGGAGGGAGGAGAAAAACCAGACAGAGGTGGGTGGCAAGTCACCCGAAGGAAGTATTTGTGAGACGAGATGATCAACCCTGATGCTGTTGAGGGCTTGAGCTAAATGAAGACATTGGTGTGAGCATCATTGTTGGCTCAACGTAGGTCTTTGGGAATCTATTTTAGGAAGAGGTGGAGGAAAAGCTAGACTGGGGCCATTGGAAGAGAGAATGGTTGGCAAGGAGGTGGTGATGATGTCCGCACAACTCTTTGGAGATGTTTACCTCTGGAAGGAAGCATGGAAAGGGCCCGGGTGCTGGAGAGGGGTGTGAGAGAGGACAGCAGCAGGAGAGGTGTCCACAAGGAGCATGGTGATGTGATTCTGGAAATGAGTGGAGTTGTCGGCCCTCGACAGGCCAGGTGCAGTTCTTCTCTTGGGACCTAGGAGAAGGCAGAGCAGGTGCACCAGCTGCCGCCAGGGCTGGTGGATGGAGCTGGTGGCTGGAAGAGGTGAGGGAGGTCAAGCTACGACCCAGTAACAAGGGCTGGGTCCCTGTTTCAGAACCCTGTGGGAAGGCATTCTTAGTCTCAAATGTGGTCTGTTCAATCATCTCAGCAATATCCAGGTGGCAGGAGCCCAGGACTAAGCTCTAGCACTCTAGACCAGTGTAGAATGACTATAGTTAACAATAAAATATTACCTGCTTTCCGGCAGTTAGAAGGAGGATATTGAATGTTCCCAACACAAGGAAATGATGAATGTTTGAGATGATGGATATGCTAATTACACTGACTTGATCACTATACCTTGTATGTATGGAAACATCACTATGTACCCCATCGCTACAAATACGTGCAGTTATTATTTGTCAATTAAAAAAATTAAAAAATAATTTTTAAAGTCATTTCTCTGTCCAGGATTTAGAACCACTGCTTTCCTTTCTTCTCACCACCCACTGTCCCCCACCTTTCACCCTTGGGGATTTGGTAGGGCTCAGTGAGGTTTTCTATTTTTTTTTTTTTTTTTTTGAGACGGAGTCTTGCTCTGTAGCCCGGGCTGGAGTGCAGTGGCCGGATCTCAGCTCACTGCAAGCTCCGCCTCCCGGGTTTGCGCCATTCTCCTGCCTCAGCCTCCGGAATAGCTCGGACTACAGGCGCCCGCCACCTCGCCCGGCTAGTTTTTTTTTGTATTTTTAGTAGAGACGGGGTTTCACTGTGTTAGCCAGGATGGTCTCGATCTCCTGACCTCGTGATCCGCCCGTCTCGGCCTCCCAAAGTGCTGGGATTACAGGCTTGAGCCACCGCGCCCGGCCGAGGTTTTCTATTAAATCCGATTTATTTATTTAGAGACAGGCTACTGCTCTGTCATGCAGGCTTGAGTGCAGTGGCGCAATCTGGGCTCACTGTAACCTCTGACCCCTAGGGTCCAGCGATCCTCTCACCTCAGCCTCCTGGGTAGCTGGGACTATAGGTGTGTGTGCCACCATGCCTGGTTAGTTTTTATATTTTTTGTAGAGACAGGATTTCAGCATGTTGCCCAGGCTGGTTTCAAACTCCTTGACTCAAGTGATCCGCCCACTGCCACCTCCCAGAAGTGTTGGGATTATAGGCGTGAGTAGCAACCTGCCCTACCAAACCCTTTACATATTGAGGGTCTGATTACATCCCCTGTGCCTAGGAGAATGGGCTACTTCTTGTTCCTTCTCTTAGAAAGCAAGTGGCCCAGTGTGGTGGCTCACACCTATAATCCCAGCATTTTGGGAGGCCAAGGCAAGTGGATTACGAGGTCAGGAGTTCAAGACCAGCTTGGCCAACATAGTGAAACCCTCTCTACTAAAAATACAACAATTAGCCAGGCATGGTGGTATGCACCTGTAGTCCCAGCTACTTGGGAGGCTGAGGCAGGAGAATCTCTCGATCGCTTGAACCCGGGAGGCGGAGGTTGTAGTGAGCTGAGATCGTGCCATTATACTCCAGCCTGGGTGACAGAGCAAGACTCTGTCTCAAAAAAAAAAAAAAAAAAAAGAAAGCTAATAAAGTAACTCCTCTTCGAGTCCTCTTGGAGAGTAAAGGACTATCACTCTGCACCTATCTTTTAAAGTAGAGCCGCCTCGGGGATCACAGCCCTTAGGGATCATAGCCCGTTCTCTTCCCTCTCACCCCAGTCCTCTGGTAGGGCTTCTCTCAGGGGGCAGGCTTTTTAATGCTTTAACTTTTTCCTTAAAAAGGGGAAAAGCCTCCATAAATTTAATCTTAGCTAACTAGTAATATGGTTTGGCTTTCTGTCTTTTTACCTTCCAGACATGTTTAAAGCGTTCTATAGAAGTCTCCAGTCCTGTGTAATAACCTGCCCCCAAAGATGCTATGTTCAAACGAATTTTGGACATCTTGTATGTTAAAGGTTTAGAGAAGTCCTGTAGTTAAAAAAAAATTTTGTTCTGTTTTAGTCAACATTTCTCAAACATATTTGACCACAGTGTTCTGCAGAACACATTTTGGGAAATTTCTGCTTATATAACCCTCAGTTTATCAGAAAGAAAACAGTCATTTCCATTTACCATCTAGATGCAATGGGCCCTATAAATATTTTTCAGTCATTTTACATATAGTTTGTAGAAATAAAAATAAAAGGAGAGTGAAAAAACCTCTGCTAGAAATTCAGACACCAGAATTTAAACACACCAAGTCCAGTTTTTAAAATTCTATGTTTTCTTGATTTTGAAGGTGTGTATAACTCACAGTGAACAATACTCTCCAAAGGCAACCAGCTGCTCATCAGCTGCCATGCATGAATCTGAAACATCCATCTTAGATATAGTGATTCAGATTTCAAACCCATCTCTAATTAAAGTTCACACTTACCATTGCTTCTGCCTCTTCTTGTACTTGCACTGTCAAAATACATAAAACAAATTTGAAGCCTTCAAAAACAGTTTTGTTAAAGAGAGGATGACCATCTTCTTTGCTTCATAATTGCAGAGCATTTTCGTTTTTAGATTTGTAAACACCATTTAAGATGATCAAACCACCAGGCTTTTTATTTCCTTCCAGTGACCTTTGTATACACACTTGCCTTCAACATCTGTTCACGTAACAAAACATTCAAGTAAATTTCAGGCTGGGTGCAGTGGCTCACGCCTGTAGTCATAGCACATTGGGAGGCTGAAGCGGGAGGATCACTTGAGGCCAGGAGTTCAAGACCAGCCCAGGCACCATAGAGAGACCCTGTCTCTACAAAAAAACTACAAAAAAAAAAAAAAAAAAAAAAAAAGAAAGAAAGAAAAAAAAAGAAATTAGCTGGGTGTGATGGCTCATGCCTGTAAGTTCCAGCTACACAAGAGGATGAGTCAGGAGGATAAGGCAGGAGGATCTCTTGGGCCCAGGAGTTTGAGGCCTCAGTGAGCCATGATTGCACCACTGCACTCCAGCCTGGGTGACAGAGCGAGACTCTGTCTCCAACACACAAACATACAAGAAAGCAAGCAAACAATTAAACAAACAAAAAACCCAAGTAAATCTCAGTGTTCAAACATCATAAAAGTTGAAAAAACACTGCCAGGCATCTTTTTAGCAAATGACATAGTCCAGGTCCTGTTGACAGAATGTTATGTAATAAAGTCCTTCTGGTGGGATGGCTAACTGGATGAGAACACCGTATTCCCTTTAGGTCTATGGAAATACATCATTTATCCATCAAATTTTGAGTCTGAGAAATGTGTTGATGATATTGTCATCTGTAGATGTACAGTCTGAGATCTCACTTACATGGTCAATTTCATCATCGTCATTAGTATCTAGACACCAGCTATCTCTTTGCTTTCTCCTTCAAATTCATCTAACGGTTGTGAAACGTCTTCCTACATATTTTTTCTCTTTGCCATTATAGACTGACAGTAAAAAATTCTGAATTTTCAACTGCATTCAATGCAAGCAAAAAGCAGGCTATAGAGATGGTGTCTCTAGTCCTCTTTATACCTTCTCGAAGATGATGCCATACTTCTGCCAAGGCCATAGGGAAACTGACAATGATGGCAGTGTAACGATTAATCTCAAGATCGCATCATTCTTCTAATCCAGGTCATTCTGCCATTCTTTTTCTAAAAGTATAGTTTGAAATAATTCATGAGTAATGATGAAATAGCAAAAATGTTTCAAGATACAGAAAAAATAAGAACCCTAAACCCCTCAGATGTAACTTAGATGTATATGAGGGTCCGGTGGGTGCATACGGTAATTGCAATTAGAGTGAGTCTTATTTTTTTAGGAAAAATAAGTAATTATTTTTTTTCCTGTGGAAACCCTTTAAAAATAATGAAAATCAAGTAATATGAATCCTTATGAATACAACTTCTCAAAAAAAAAAACCTCATAAATTGAAATTAGATCCAACATATCCCAATGAGAGTTGGTTTTCTCCCATATTTTGACTCATGTATAATTTTTTAACCCTTTCTGTAAATGGAAACATGCTTTTCCCTTTTGAGTGATATATGATAAAGAAGTGATTTTAAGTAGAACATTTTATAGAGTTTTTTTTTTTTTTTTGAGGCAGCCTGAGCAATATAGCAAGACCCCGTCTGATCTACCAAAAAAAAAAAAAAAAAAAGGTTTCTTTTGAGACAGGGCCTTACTCTGTTGCCCAGGCTGGAGTGCAGTGGTGCAATCACGGCTTACTGCAGCCTCAAACTCCCGGGCTCAAGTGATCCTCCCACTTCAGCCTCCTGAGTAGCTGGGACTATACACACGTGCCACCATGCCCGGCTAATTTTTAAATTTTTTGTAGAGACAGGGTCTCACTACATTGCTCAGACTGGTCTTGAATTCCTGGGCTCAAGCAATTCTCCCACCTCGGCCTCTCAAAGTGCTGGGATTACAGGCATAAGCCACTGTGCCTGGCCTAGAATGGTGTATTCTTAATTCATGTATTGAAAGTGTATTTTTGAACAGTCTTTAAAATATTCACAATATTTGTCTTTTTTCCCTCTTAAGTGACACATGTCACTAAGTGGATTTGAGATATGTAAGAAAAGTGTGATTCATAGAGATAAAGTAAAAAAGGCAAAAAGTAAAAATAAAGTAAAAAAAAAGCAAAAAAGTTTGATTTTTTTAACCAAATATACATATTTTATAATGTTATAGCATATAAAAACATGTAACATATATATGTTATAACACATGAAAATCAGCAACTGTTTTTATTTTCCTGACATTTGGAATGCTTATATTTGAGACTTAAATATGTCTATTTTTATAATTTCTGACATTTTATTTCTTTTTTTTGAGACCAAGTCTCACTCTGTCGCCCAGGCTGGAGTGCAGTGGTGCAATCCTAGCTCACTTCAAGAAATCACTTGAACTCCCCCTCCTGGGTTCAAGCAATTCTCCTGCCTCAGCCTCCCGAGTAGCTGGGGTTACAGGCATGCGCCCTCATGCTGGGCTAATTTTTGTAGTGTTGGTTGAGATGGGGTTTCGATCAACTCCTGACCTCATGATCCGTGCACTTCAGCCTCCCAAAGTGTTGGGATTACAGGTGTGAGCCATCTGACATTTTATTTCTAATGAACATAATCCAACAGGAGATTTCAGCTGTTCTTTTCAAATAATACATTATAGTATATGGATTTTTTTCACCCATAAATAAAAAGCCAAATTAGATAGAATTACCAGTATATACATTTTTTTTCTTTCAACTTACAGTTTTGAAGTACCAAAACTCTGGGTCTGGTGAAAATAATCTTCAGATAAATGTGCTGAATGATTACCATTTTGTTTTTTATTTTTTTAGAAACAGGGTCTCACTCTGCTGCCCAGTCTGGCTAGTTTATTTTTAATTTTTTGTAGCAATGGGGTCTCACTATGTTGCCCAGGCTGGTCTCGAACTCCTGGCCTCAAGTGATCTTCCCACTTCAGCCTTTCAAAGTGCTGAGATTACAGGCATAAGGCACAGTGTGCAGCTCATTTTATGCTTGTTGTGATGTTCCTGTATTTCATCATCAGGGTTTTTATCCTTCTTGTCTTCAGCCGGTGCTCCGCCGTGGATGTAAAATAAGCAATATATGACAAAGACTAACTCAATGAAAGACTGTATAAGGTCAGATCCACTGAGGGTCACAGGGAGTGAGTGGCTGAGTCACCAGTATGCTCACTCGTTTCTGCAAACAGTCACACAACGGGGACATTCTTAAACAGTTCTGTTTCAGAGGCGGATACTTTAAATAATAATTTTGTTTGAGTTAAAAAATAGAAATAGGGTTGGGCATGGTGGCTCATGCCTGAGATCCCAGCACTTTGGGAGACTGGGGTAGGGCGATTGCTTGAGCCCAGGAGTTCAAGATCAGCCTGGGCAACATAGTGAGACTCCATCTCTACAAAATATAAAAATAAAAAAATTGGCTGGGCGAAGCGGCTCACGCCTGTAATCCCAGCACTTTGGGAGGCCGAGGCAGGTGGAACATGAGGTCAGGAGATCGAGACCATCCTGGCTAACATGGTGAAACCCCGTCTCTACTAAAAATACAAAAAATTAGCCAGGCGTGGTGTCAGGCGCCTGTAGTCCCAGCTACTCAGGAGGCTGAGGCAGGCGAATTGCTTGAACCCAGGAGGTGGAGGTCGCAGTGAACCGAGATCATGCCACTGTACTCCAGCCTGGGCAACAGAGAGAGATTCCGTCTCAAAAATAAAAATAAAAAAATAAAAAAAAATTAACTAGGTGTGGTGGCCCGTGCCTGTAGTCCTAGCTACTAAGGAGACTGAGTGGAAGGATTGCTTGAGAGCCTGGGAGGTTGAGACCGCAGTGAGCTGTGATCACACCACTGCACTCCAGCCTTTAAAAAAAAAAAAAAAAAAAAGGAGAGAAATGGACACAAAATACTCTTAGTTTTTTTAGTGATTAAAACCCTTGGGTCACTTTATTGTTGTTGTTAGAGATGGGGTCTCGGTATGTTGCCTAGGCTGGAGTGAAGAGGTTATTCACAGGTGTGACCATGGTACACTATGGCCTCCAATTCCCACCCCAGCCTCCTGAGTAGCTGGGCTTATAGTGTGTACCACCATACCTGGCTTCTGGATCACTTTTGAGAGATTTTGGAGTGTCACCGGCTGAGGGACCTCGGTGCTGGCCGTGGTCTCTGGTTATGTGGGGCAAGCCTGACTCATTCTTCCTCTTTGAGGCTCCTTTGCATAGATTCCTTGCACACATCACTTTTTCATTTTCTATAGCTCAAAACAGATTTCAGTTCCCAAGACTGTAACTCAGGGTATGTGCATTTACATTTAGTTTGGGATGTGCTAATGTGGTCAGCAGCACATTTCTAGAAAATTGCTCCCAATGACTGCTACTGCAGGGTTAAAGTTCTGATTTGATGTTGACCCTCACTGGCTGTGGGCGGGGAGGCTGACATTTTCATCCTCATCCCCAGGATCTTGGAGGAGTGTCCCCTGTGGGTATGGTAGCCTCTGGGGCCCTGAGCTGCTGACAGCGGATGAGAGGTGGAGTGAGCCTCAGGGGCAGTCGTTGTCACACAGAGCCTGGAGAAAGCATTAGGGAGGAGCTTCAGCTCTGGCATCTCCTCTTATCAGAGTTCCTCTGGGCTAGTCGGCGCACGTGTCACTTTCTTGCCTGGTCAGTCAGGCCTGCATAGACACATCCCCGGCCCCTTTCCTTTGGAGCTGTGGTGTAAGCCCAGGATCAGTTCCCATCCATGGCCAGCAGGGTCTTCCCCAGCCACTGGCCCCAGCAGAAGGCCATCCCTCTAATCCCCTGCTCTTGGAAAACATCGCAGAGGATGATGTGCTTTGCTGGGTCAGCAGTTCCAATAACAGTACTGAGCCATGAACCCAAGGGCGAGCAGGAAAGAAAAGAGGATGGAAGAAAGACAAAGAGGAAACAGTGTGGAAAGAGAAAAGAAAATTGAGTGAGGGGAAATGTGTAGAAAGATGAAAGGAAAATCAACGTGCCTCGTGGGATGAGTCCTGTGCTGGTGGCAGTGCCTCTCTCATTGGGCGCTGTCACTCCCAGACTGGACTCTCTGTTTTGCACAATGAAGATCAGGCAGAATGTGAGTGGCATAGCAAGTGAGAGCCTGCTGACGTGGCGTGCTCTGGGGGATCAATGCCCATGAAAGAGAAATGTGACTACATTAGAAGCTCTGCAGAGGCAGATATTCAGAGCGTGTTCATTCCCATACCCCAATGCCCAGGAACAGTGCCTGACACGTCCTAAGCACATGATAAATATCTGTTGAATTAAATCGAATGTTAGGTGAATGCTGAAGAATGAAGTTGAACCTGCTGTTGTCCTTGCATTCTCATGGATCTAAAGGTGAGTCCCTCTATTCCTCTAGGCTCCCATATTTAGAGACTACAGCTCCATGTCTACCCTTGACTTGGAACGATTCTCCCCCAATAATGAAGACACACCCGGGGCAGCATGGGAGGAGCTAGCTGCAGCCAGGTCGGTGGACTAGGCCCGATACAGGACAGACAGTATATGGTGTCGCTGGGAGTGTACCTTTTGGGTTGCTAGCATGCGAGCCCTGGAGGGAGGGGGATGGAGATCTAGAATAATGGCCCTGTGCCTTGGACCTAGGCAGTACTTAAATCTTCATTCTGTTGTAAGGTAGGTGGGGTTAATATTTCTCAGGCGAATTGTCTCCCTCACGGGGAAGCAGAGCTTGGGCATCACGTGCTGGGCGCTGTGGGTTTCAGCTCTCCTGCTGTGCTGAGTTGGGTGCTGGCTCCTATGCTGGGAGCCCTGGTGTAGACTGGGGAGGGGACGGGGCAGCTGGAGTGCTCTAGCCATGTTTCTGCTATTTTCCACCATAACGCTGATGGGAGCAGGGCTGTTGTAGCAGTTCCTGGACAAAGGTAGGCAGGAGTCTCAGGATCTCTAGGATGCAGAACAGGTTTATTCCCCTAGGGCTCTGTCCATGAGCAGACCAAGAACCTTTCCAAATGACAGTGGTCACACTATTTAGTCTGAAACTGCTTTTTTCCAAAAAGCCCGATTCCTTGTATAAAGTCAAATCAGCAAAATCCCACTTGGACCAGGCTGCATACTTGGCATTTGCAGCCTCTCCCTATTGATGAATTCAACCTAACTACATGTTTTGAACACATTCTACATTCAGGGATGCCATGAACAGATATGCAGGTTGTGCACTGCACAAAGGTGCTTGGCTTAGCCAGGAGTGTGGAGTGTGTGGGGGGAGTGGAAGGTACATGGGTGCTGAAATACAGATTGTGCTCCTCTGTTGGATGTGCTCTGAGGGTTGCCTCCACTAGGAAAGAGGTGACTTTTTCTTCACACAAGGGCATAGCTCCACAGAGCTGTCATGCAGGCTGGTAGGCACTCGACATGTGAGGGGGCCCCCAACTCTTTTCCCTAGGTGTGTGAGTGTTGGGGATATGATAGAGAGGAAGACAGATCTCCTTCCCTCCAATTGCAAACAGACTCCTAGAAAGACAGGCACCTAAACCAACAATTGCAATCACACCACTTCTCCTTTCCTTTCCTGTAATATTCCTTTCTGGTTTGTTGGAATGGTAGCCAGCTGTTAGCAACCTTGAAAAGGCTACAGTGCTGTTAGGGAGGACCGACAGTCTCTGTGGAGGAAGTTTCCCCTTGCTCCCCCGTGGCAGGAATGTTCAGTAGAAGCCCAGCTGAGGGACTCAGCAAGGGGTCCTTTCATCCCATAGCCTTGTCCCCTACTGATGTGAAGTCATCCCAAACAGGCACAAGTGGGACAGGATGCTGAATCCCAGCTCCGGCCATTGGAAACATTGTAACAGAGGACAGGTAACACCGGACAGCTCGCAGCCTGAAAGGAAACCCAGTCAGCAGAACTTTCGTTCATCAAACTAAAAGGGACGTTGTAGGTGTGTCTGTGAACATATTGCTTCCAGGCCAAGGCAGCTGCTCTGTTGGCCCCAACCCCATGGACAAGGAGGATGTGAGCTGGGAGGTTTCTGGGCTGGCATCCAGACTACTGGTCCTTGCTTCTACCTCGAGCTGTGCATCGGGGAGCCAGGTGGGCACTGACCCAGATACCAGCCCGGCCAGGACAGCCAGGAGAGGTGTGGCAGCCCCACCCCAAACCCGAGTGGGTGGGTCAGGCTCTGTGGGCACATGAGCCATCAGCCAGCCTGGCAAGACACTGGTCAGGAGTCACCTACTGGGGACCTGAGGGGCTGCAGGGACCTCCTGACCCAGGACCCTAGAATGCAAAGTCTGTCAAAGACTGAATTCCTATAAGCTTTTTTTTTTTTTTTTTTGACTGAGTCTGGCTCTGTCGCCCAGGCTGGAGTGCAGTGGCGCGATCTCGGCTCACTGCAAGCTCCGCCTCCCGGGTTCACGCCATTCTCCTGCCTCAGCCTCCCGAGTAGCTGGGACTACGGTGCCCGCCACCACGCCCAGCTAATTTTTTTGTATTTTTAGTAGAGATGGGGTTTCACCATGTTAGCCAGGATGGTCTCCATCTCCTGACCTCGTGATCCGCCCGCCTCGGTCTCCCAAAGTGCTGGGATTACAGGTCTGAGCAACCGCGCCCGGCTGATTTCCTCTAAGTTTTTTACCTCCCATCATCCCCAGTAAAGAAGGAGGGAAAATGTCTTAGCTTGAGCTGTTGTAACAAAGTACCAGAGCCTGGTGGCTTATAAACAACACACAGTTCTTCCTCACGGTTCTGGAGACTGGGGGTCTGAGATCTGGGTGCCAGCATGGTTGGGTTCCGGTGAGGGCCTCTTCCGGACTGCAGATGGCACATTCTAACTGTGTCCCCGCGTGGTGGGAAGAGAGTGAGACTCTTCTCTGGGGTCCCTTTGATAAGGGCACTAATCCCACTCACAGGGGCTCCAACCTCAGGACCCAATCACCTCCCAAGGGCCCCACCTCCTAATGCCATTCATTGCCTTGGGAGTTGGTTTTTTTTCAACATAGGAATTTTGGTCGGGCTGTAAGGAGCATAAACATTCAGTCCATAACAGAAAGGAAGTCAGCACGGATGAAATGTAACTGCTCTTTCACTTAATTCTCACAGCAAACCGGCAAGGGAGGCAACGTGACTCTTCCTATTTTACAGAGGAACAAAATGGGTTCAAGAGGTGAAGGCAGGAGTCTCAGGGTTAGAGAGTTAACCAAAGTAGAGTTGGGGGCCCAACCTGGCGGGTAGATGCCAGGCCCAGCTGTCCCTGCAGAGAGCAGGCAGTGACCTCCTCTGATGGGGCCAAATCCCCTTTTCTCCTTGGTCTGAAGAAGGTGGACGATGAAGAAATAATAGCACATGCTCTTCACCCTTCCAGGCTCAAGCCAAGGTCCACCTCTTCCATGAAGTCATCCCTGATCCCCTAGTTCTGAATAACTGCTCAGCCCTCCACACTGCCATACATTTTAGCAGCCACTTTTATCCCGCTTTGCCTACCAAAGAGTGAAGGACCCAACTGCCCCTTCTTCAGGACAGGGTCAGCAGTCTCTGTAACCCCTCAGTCTCTGGGACGCTGCCCTGCCCTTATTAGGAGTGGAGCAGTGTAGTAACAGGGGGATTATGTGCTGGCTGCTGGACTCTAGTGGGCAGAGAATAGAGCCAAGGCTGCCAGGTGTGTGCACACCTGTGCCACGGGCCTGCCCCGGGAGCTGATTACAGTGTCGGTGAGGAGATGTATCCCCATGAAGGGAAAATCCATCAGATGATAACTACTGTTTTGAGATATTAACTCTCCCAAGCTAATTAGTTCCTCCCAAGCCCACCTGGGGTTTCTGAAACTTCTGGTTGCCTCCGCTGCTGGCATTTTCACTGAGGGAGGGGCACAGTGTGGAGGGGGAGAGCTGGGGGAAATATTCTCAGCTTCGTCCTGAGCATCTAAGCTATATTCTCTGTGGATTCCCTTCTTCCTGCCTATTGGTAATCCATCATTTTCTTTCCGGTAGATAAATAGCTATTCTCTGACACCAACCCACATTTTCTGTCCATTTCTGCTCCCCATAGTCATGGCATAAACCTGCACTCCCAAGCCGTAGCTTCGTTCTTGATGTGTGAAGTCATCCTTCAGAATTCTCAGGGAAATCTCTTTCTCAGTGCAGCCTGGCTTTTGCAAACCAAAAGTGCTTTGGTTTTCAGACTGTTTATTGTTTCTGCTAGAGATAGACAAAGCCTACTTGAAAGCCGGGAAATGAAGAACCTGAAGTTGGTGTGCACAGTGGGTGGAAAGTGATCCTGCCCCCCGAACCTTGGGGGCTGGGCTCAGGCAGGCTTGTCACCAGCCATCCTAGGGCCACCATTCATCTCAGGCTTCATAAATGTGTTCATAAATGTGAACAGACTCAGTAAATGTGACAATCATCTGAGCGGTAGTGTTCTGAGGAAGGGGAACGTTTTTCTGAATTTGCGAATGAGCCCACGGGGGTCTTTGATAATGGGTACAAGGAAGTAGAGGAGACAGCAGCTTTTAATGCCGACTGACGTCCCACTATAATGAAGCAACATGGTGGACACACAGGCAAGGACAAGGACGGGGCTGCAGTTGCTGCAGAGTCAGGCAAGGTTGCCACAGGGAGGGAGGGACTGGAATTTGGCTTCGACGAGGCGTTGAATGGGCAGATCAGAGGGAGAGGCATTTTAAATAAGATGATGGCGGGGACACAGGTATGAGGGATGGACATTCATGCAGTGGCAGGGGACAGTGGGATGGTGTTGAGGCTTGGTGTTGGAGAATAAGAGAAGAGTGGGTTGGTGGATTTGGGTCCTTGAAGGCCAGACTAAGAGGTGGTTCAGTGGGCAGTGAAGGACCCCAGAGAAGGAGAGCAGCCTTCCAGAGGTGAGGCGGAGGGCAGGGTAGAGGTGAGGCGGAGGGCAGGGTAGAGGTGAGGCGGAGGGCAGGGTAGAGGTGAGGCAGCAGACACCCGGACAGAGTCTGGAGAGGAGGCCCTTCTGGGCTGAGGCTGGGCCGGGTGGAGGGCAGTGGGTGTGAGGAGGAGGAGGTCAGAATGAGGAGATATTCAGAAGGGGAATCAACAGGACTCCGGGGTTCCTTGGAGACAGCGAGGCTTCACATCTGTGTGGCTGGAAGCTGATCAGCCTTCACCAGAAAGGGGGGCCGTGAGGAGATCCTGTTGAGGACACATTGGTGGGACTTTAGGGGTGCGATATCCAGTAGGCAGCTGACTTTGAGAACCTGGAGACTGCAGCGGGGTCAGTGCCGCATGCCTGTCCAGGGGCCCACCCAGGCCGGAGGTGAGGCCTCGGGGGACAGAGGTACCTGGAAAAAAGTGCAGAGCAGATGTGACCCGGGAAAGCCCGTGGCGGAGGCCACTCCACACAAGAACCAAAGAGCTTTGGAAAGGAAGCATTGCAGTGGCCATATGTCCTCTCTGAACTTGTGCAATGGGCTGGTGATTCCTCATTGTTCTGTGATGTTGGTTTCAGTTTTGTAATGAGTTTTCATGAAAATAATGAGCATAGTGAAAGCCCACATCCCTCTCAAAGTAGCAGAATGGAAAATAGAACTCTGAAGAACTAGCTCTCTTGACATTCTGAGGCCCAGATATTTTTCTCGGGGTTGTAGAACAACCTCGAACCTGCGTGTCTCCCTGGCCCCACTGGACACCTGCCCCTGGACCTTTCTACCATCTAGGGGGTGACGCACCTGAGTGAAGATTCTCCATGCAGCACCGGGGATTTCTGCTATTGTGAACTTTTTAACAGGTGTTCTCGGGATGATGATTTTTCGGGTGTACCCCCACCGGCAGCAGTTGCGTTTCTGGGCTTGAGATTCAAGGCATGACTGAGCAGGTGGGAGATGATGCCATGCATTTTTTGGCGTGAGGTCTCTTTCAAGTAAACGAAGAGGCGTTTTCGGAAACACTGCAGAGAGAGAAATGTGAGCACATATTTTTTTGCTCTGGCCACCACGATTCTTTTGCATCTCGTCACCATTTCCCTGCACTCCATGGCACCCCCTTCCCCAAGCTCCCGGGCCCACTAATTGTGAGATCAACGAAAAGCATTAGCTGTGGACTCAGCACACTTCCTCCCCTGAGCGCTCCTGACAGCCAGCAGAAATCAATAAATTAGGATAAAGAAAATGACATTTAGCTTTGTCTGGGCTCTCCTGTCTGTATGATTTTGCAGGCTTGGTGTGGAATGAAAATTTGGTTTCCTCCCCTCCCTTCCCCTAAACCTACAGACTGGCCTTCCTGCTTCCCTATGAGTGCCTGCTTTGACCCAGACAGTTCTGACACTTTGACTTACTGATCAACTTTTTTTTTTTTCTTAAACCACAGTTTAAAAAAGGTTAAACACAGTCACGGGAAACAAACACACACAAAACAACAAAGCCTGCTTAAGAGCTGAGTAAGCACTAAGGCATGCATTCCCTCCAAGAGCAAGGGCCAGGATGAGAATTCTCGGTTCAGCTGACTAATGCAGCTCACATTTTAATAGTCTGCAGCTCTTTCTAAGCTGTTAACGCTTTACTGTCTTAGAGGATGTTTGGGCTTAGTTCTTCCCCTGAGAATTACCTTCTCCATGTTAGAGAAAAGCAAACAGGAGTGTTGCAGAGAAAGATGAGTCAGGGGTCAAGTGGGTTGGTGCCAAGACAAAGCAGGAACAAACCAGTGTTCCGGTGCTTTCCGAAAGGTATGTGGTTAGCTCCCACTGATAAGTGAGAACATGATGTATTTGGTTTTCTGTTCCTGCATTAATTCGCTTAGGACAATGGCCTCCAGCCACATCCACGTTGCTGCAAAATACCTGATTTCATTCTTTTTTATGGCTGCATAGTACTCCATGGTGTATATGAGCCACATCTTTATCCAATCCACCATTGATGGGAACCTGGGTTGATTCTGTGTTTTTGCTATTATGAATAAAGATGGGAACAATAGTCACTGGGGACTACTAGACCAAGGAGAGGGGAGCAGGGGCAAGGGCTGAAAAACTACCTGTTGGGTGCTATGCTCATTACCTGGGTGCCAATCGTACACCAAAGCTCAGAATCATGCTATATGCCTTTGTAACAAACCTGCACAGGTACTCCCTGACTCTAAAATGAAAGTTGGAAAAGAAAAGAAAAAAAGGAAATGTGTGTATGTGTCTTCTATACTTGACTGGTCAGCCAGGGCTGTCTTGTCCAAGCCTCTGTTCTCATCTCTCTCTTCACCCTGATGGCCACGACATGTCCAGAGCCGAAGAACAAAGCGTGCTTGAGGTCGTCTTGAGTGCAGGTTCCAAGACAATTGTTAACACACACAAAGCCTTCCGAACCGCAGCAGAAGGCTGACATTTTCTTCTGGTAGAGTTTGTAATTTAAGATAAGGCAATAGAGCCTGAAGCTGGCAGTGTGGTGTGGACGCCAGCCACATAGCAGCCTCACCTCTCAAGAGGAATCACAGTTTCTGTTTCTAGGTCTCTGGATTTGTACAGCCCGGGCCAGATATCGTGAGGATGCTGGATGGAAGTCTCTGTATAAAGGGCTGGTCCTGGAGATGAGTCTGTCATGTCTGTAGAGAGGTCACCAACAGCTGCTGGATATCATGCTGCCTCTTCTAGTGGCATACCTTTGCTTGGAGGAAAATGCACACTTATTTTCATATTAGATAAGGAGGAGTAATTCTTCTCTACCAGTGAGCCCGACTCCAGAGAGTTTCTGGAGCCTTGAGGATGGGTTTGCTGAGCACTTAGCAAGGGGCTAGGCACTGTGCTGTTGGCAGTGGACAAGGCCAAGGGCCTGGAGGCCTCTACTATCTAGGGCAAGGCCAGCAGATGTCTTCTGCAAAGGGCCCGATAGTAAATGGCATGGCTGTGTTGTAATAAAACTTTATTTACAAAAACAGCTGCCGGCCAGATTTGGACCATTTGTTTGCTGCCCAGATTTTTCCTCTGAGCTTCTCAATGATAAAAACAAATTGTCATCTGTTTTTTGTCTTCCTAGTGCCTAGCACGAGGCCTGACCCATGGTGGGCCTTTGGTGACATGTGCTGAGTAATACTCTGTGAATGTCTTCCAAGGAAAATGCTGTGGCTCTCTAGGTGTGTTTACAATTTGCAACTTGAGCTGTACTTGGAGTTATGCTAAATTGTTTAAAGGACCGTAGCATCGTGTGTGCGTGTACACACACACACACACACACACAATGTGCACACACATCTTAACTCCCCAGGTATAGGGGCAGTGTATAACCCAATTCTGTTGGTCTTTTGACTCCTTTCCTTCTCTTTCTCTGTTCTTCTCTTTTCTCTTTTTTCTTTCTCTCTTTTCTCCTCTTCTCCCTTCTCTTGCCTCTTTCCCTAAATATTCATTATGTACTCTCTGTGTACCAGGTACTATGCTAGGCACTAGGGATGTGAGGAAGAGAATCAAGACCTAACGTCTGTCTGCAAGGAGCTTACAGTCCAGTAGCTGAGCAGGCAAGGAGAAAAAAATTCTTGCCCAGGGAGCAGCGTGCACCAAGGGTGCGTTGTGCTATGCTGGGGAAACGTGGTCATGGGGGTGGTGCTGCTTAGTGGAAACATGAGAGACAGAAAATAGTTGCTGGTGGGGAGGGCGGGCAGAGACACTCTGTGCAAGATGATGCAGTGTGTTTGGAAAAAGTCAGGCATTGGTGTAGCTGGAGATAAGGAATGAGGTGGGCCTGGGCCAGCAGGAGGCAGGATGAGAGGGAGGCCAGCCAGGGAGAGCCACTGAGGGGTTTCAGCTGGAAAATAAGGTGATCAGAGCTTCCTGCCTTAGACGGATGCCCTGGTGGTTTGCTGAGGATGGACAGAGAAAGGCAAGCCTGCAGGAACGGTTGGAGAGCAGTGCAAGGCCAGATGAGAGGTGCGGAGGTCGGGAAGTGGTGCTGTTGCTGTGGGGATATGGAGTGGGTGGGAGCAAAGACCTTACTAAGGTTGAATCTAGAGGACTTGGAATCTATATAATGGGTAGTAGACATTTTGAAGCAAAGAAGAAGGTAAGTTGAATATGTGCAGGGGGTTGGGGAGAGAAGGAAGATAAGAACCATACATTTGGGAAGGAAGTAGGGGGAAGATGAGGCGTTGAGTTGGGGCATGTTGAGTTTGAAAAATCTATTGTCCAGCAGGATGCTGGACATTTTGGATTTGGTGCTCACAGGAGACATTTGTGCAGAAGATATTGGCTGTCAAAAGCAGCAGGTGGTTGGAGTTGCAGGATGGAGGCACCCTCTCAGGGAAAGGGCGGGTGGCGAGAGAAACCTCTGGGCAGCACCACCACTTCCAACAGCCATGGGCCATGATGGGAAAGTTCCTACTCAAAGGAAAGCGCAGGCAGCATCATCACCTCCAACAACCATGGGCCATGATGGGAAGCCTCCTACTGGAGGGAAAGCACAGCACCATCACCTCAACAGCATGGGCATGATGGGAAAGTTCCTACTGGAAGGAAAGTGCAGGCAGCACCGTGGAAGGAGAGCACAGGCCCTTTTCTGAGGTTGTCTGCACGTTGCTGGCACAGAAATTAATCGACTTGGCTGAGGAGGGCCTCCTGCAGGAGGCGAGCCCCTGGATTGGGAAACCCATGGACAGAAGGAAAACAGAAGTCCTCGTCCGTACATTCCAGGTGTTTCTTCCTTCCAGCAATGATTCCTGGTCTGGGTGAGCAGTGGGCCTCTGTACACGCCTCTTTCTTCCTTAAGCAATAAAGGAATAGGGCTGTCGTTTTCCCGATGTTGAACCAAAGTGTGTGTTTTGGGTCATCAGCCCTACAGGGATGGAGGAACCCCTGAGTGCCTTGCCTTGCCTTGGGGAGGGTGAAGCTCTGGACACACAGGGGTGTCCACTTCAGTTCTGCTTTTTCAAACTAAGGAGTGAACTTAACAGCCTTTGATAATTGTCTCAGCCTTTAAGCCATAGATTAAGTTTGAAAACCATTCTGCAAATGCACGATCCTGGGTGGTTTTCTGCTTATAGGAGCAAGGCAGTAACACGTGTCTACTGTTTTGATAAAGCTTTCTCATGAAAGTCTGTGTAATTGGTTATAGACATTTGCAAGCAAAAAAAGTTGGTAAGTCCTCATTAAGGGAGGAGAAAACTAAGCTAAATTGACAATACAAAGCTGAGGGAAAGGAACTGGACCAGACAATTTTGGAAAAACATGATGCAGGGGCAGCCTTTGTGTGTTTAAATAAATTTCACTGAAAAGACCAATAGCTAAAACAGGTAAGTACTGAGAGAGCCTTTCCCTGGATGGGGAGGTCTCCCTTCCCCATTTCACCTGCCACCTCCCCTCAGGAGCTACCCGTGGGCCTTGGTACCCTGTCCTTGGTAGAAGTTTATGTCTGTCCTGCTGGCTTTCCCAAATTCCCAGTGAGCATTATCTCCAGGCCATTTATTCACATCTCTCAATCTAGATGAAATCTTCTGACACATGGCACGTTAACCTGCCTGCTTCCGTCTAACCCTTGCATCACAGAGAAACTCATTTGTTTCTAAGGAACATTCCAGCCAATGCATTTTCTGGCCTGGGACTTGATTGACCTCTGGCTTGAGTTGACCTGAAATCCTGTGTCTGCAGGGGACAGTCACGGCTCTGGACTTTGAGAGGAAAGAACCCCAGAGACGGGTGCACGCTCTTTGGGTATGTGGGTGTTGACAGTGGCCTTGGCCAGGTGCCCCGGGAACTCTGGGCACCACATTCACATGCTTCCTTGGGTGGAAGGGAAGGAGGGCAGAAACAGGTTGGGCAGGTGGGGGATCCTGGGGACCTGAATCTGGAGGAAGAGTTGAACTTTTAGTTCTTCAAGTCTTCCAGAGACTCAAGGGTCAACACTCAAAAGACAAATAATTCGTGCCAGTAAATCTCCCTAATTATGCAACTTCTGACAATTCTACTTTGGAATTTGCCCATGAAAAGAATGTCCTAACTTAATAACGGTGGATTTAGGAACTCAGCAGGATGATGACATTCGTTCAGAGGCTGAGGTCCCGTGGAACCACTTGGGGTCACCTCTCATAGCCTGGTGGCTAGTCACAGCCTAGTAATGATAACAATGAAGGCTTTACATGAATTATCGTTTTGAGTCCTGAAATCTGTGTGTATCGTCAGCAGCCTTGAGGACGTGCAACCGTGATTCTAGTTAAATGCTTCCTCATAGTCACTCACTGTGTGCCTTGCACCGTGTCACGCTCTAAGCATGTTCAATGCCTCATCTCATTTAATCCTCACAACAACCCAGAGAGGTACATGCTCTTCTTCCACCTGAAACCAGATAAAAACTGTGGTGGGCATTTATTTTTTGGTGCAGACTCACTACAAGACAGGTTCTGGTGTAAGCCCCAACCTGTGTTGTCTCAGCAGGCCCTGGGACCTGGATGGAGCACAGGTTTCATGGACCCACTTTCTTTCCCAGGAACTGGAACAAAGAAGGCAAAGACATACAGGCCGCTGGCTCCTAGGTGAGCACAGGTGCAGGGTCCCAGGCTGTGCGTGTGCTGATACCCTTATGAGCATGTCCTCCCTAGTGCTGGAAGGGACCCGTGGCCCCTGGATACAAACTGATCTAGTCTCTGAAGGTAAAAAAGATGAAAGACAGCCTTGGATGGCCCGTGTGGCCACTGCCTTGCTTCCCTAACCTGCCCAGTGTTGCTCTGTCCTGAGAAGATGCCGTCACCTACCGAGGTTCCAATCTGTAAAGAGACCCCCAAAGAATTCAGAAGTGAATATCACCCATCAAGCCACTCAGCTGAAGGGGGCTATTTCTGCACACGGCCCCAGGACAGAAGGAGGTAGCCTGACCCACACCGGCTGCCTCTTTTATTTTGATTATTTTATTATTATTATTTTTTAATAGGGACTAAGTTTTCTATGTTGCCCTGGCAGGTTTCAAAGTCCTGGGCTCAAACAATCTCCCACTTCTGCCACCCATAGTGCTGGGATTACAGGCATGGACCACTGTGCCTGGACCAGCTGTCCCTTTTGGGAAGCTGGAGGAAACTGAGGCTCTGCATGAATGGGAGGGGCTGGGAGGAGGCGTGGCTGTGGCAGTAGCAAGTGGCAGTGGTGAGGGTTGAGCAGGAAAGTGCTGTGGGGTGCTAGAAGAGGGGCCCCAGTGGTGCCAGCTGGAGGGGGGTCCAGCAGAAAGCAGAACAGCTGGGTGGGGGGTGGTGAGCCCAGCCTGGTCAGGCCCAGAGAGTGGTGGCAGCTTTGGTCTCTGGGGACACGAAGCAGGGAACAACCCCCTCCTCCAAGTATGCCTGTGTATCAGAAAAACTACTAATTGTTCTGTGAAATTGGGTCAAATGTGGGTTTAAGACATTTTAGGCCAGGAGTGGTGGCTCACGCCTGTAATCCCAGCACTTTGGGAGGCCAAGGTGGGTGGATCACTTGAGGTCAGGAGTTCGAGACCAGCCTGACCAACACAGTAAAACCCAGTTTCTACTAAGAATACAAAAGTAGCTGAGTGTGGTGGCAGGCTCCTGTAATCCTAGCTACTCGGGGAGCTGAGGCAGGAGAATCACTTGAACCCAGGAGGCAGAGGTTGCAGAGAGCCGAGATCATGCCATTATACTCCAGCCAGGGCAACGGGAGAGAAACTCGGTCTAAAAAAAAAAAAAAAAAAAAAAAAGGCATTTTATAAACCCAGGAGGATGAAATTGCAAAATCCTCGAAGCATGTTTCTCTCTCTTCCTGGCCATAGCAGTGGGGATAAGACAGGCAGAACAGGAGTGTGTCTATGCCCAGAGCTTTCTTCTTCTACATTTCTACACCACTCCTTCACAGCAAGACCACAGAGAAAGAGAGAGGCATGAGGAGTGAGGGATGTGCCCTCAGGTTACCTAGAATTTGGGGGGTTCTAGGTTCTTGAGTTAAACTCCCAACTCTGTCTGCTTTTCTGTGTAGGGCAATGATCCCAGTAGAATTTTTTCAGTATTCAGAAGGAACTGAACTTCCAGAGGTAAACAGAAAATAGCTTTTGGCTGCAAAAGATAGGAAGGATGTTCTGGCTTTGGGCTTCTAAGCCAGCCAGCACTGCTCCTGGGCCTCAGCGGGAGGGCAGGACCCAGGCCTGGTCCTAGCAGCCCAAAGAAATGGCTCCTCCAGGGAGGGGCAGCTAGCATGCAGCTCGGTGGCCACATGCATCTGTGAGGCTGGACACTGCCTGGAGCTTACGTGGGCATTAAGACATGGGGAGAGTCACCTCCCTCCCCGGTGGTCGCAAGCTCTCTGCAGTCTGCGTCCTGAGTGATGCCTGCCCGGAAAGACGAAGGACTCTGGTCGGGGAATTCGCTGTGTGTCTCTCACTGTGTGTCTCTCAGGCTAGGTCCTGGGTAAATGTGCCCGAGAACAATGGAGCATGAAGGTGAGGAAAGAGGAGGCAGAGCTGCCTAGGTAAATCAGAGGCCAGGGCCGTGCAAGATGGAGGGCACCAGGGGTGGATGGTGGGGGGCCTTGGTGGCCAGAAAGGCCTGCAAGGGAAAGGCCAGAAGCTGGAGGGCGAGAGTAAGGGGGGCAGGAGCAGGAAACGCAGAGTCTCAGGTGGGTGCAAAAGCCTTGGCCCCAAGGTAGAGGGTCTTAGAAACCAGGAAGAGGATATGAGATAGGATGGAGGGGACGGGGCCTCTTTTCCCCCAGAAGGAACAATGGTCATTCTTTAATTGAAAGCTGACATTGGTTGAGAGAGGAAAGGCCTCCCAGTGTGGGGGAGGGGGCCCAGGGACCGGAAGGAAGGGGCCCCAAGCCTGCCTGACCCAGAAGAAAGCAAGAGGCCTCTGGAATTGCATTTGGAACTGGATACACCCGTCTCCAGCCTGTGAAGGGGACAGGCGAGCTCGCACTGATGGCTTTACCGGAGTGTGACTTTCCCAGGCGCCACGAACTTAACCTCTGCCCCCACCCTCTGTGGCCTTCTCCAGGACTCTGGAACTGCAGGCCGGGTCGGACGCCTCAAAGCCGTCCAGGGCAAGGGTCTCACAGGCTGCATGGTTATGCGGTTCTGTAACACTTGCCATCTACACACACGGGAAGAAGGATTTCCCAGAAAAAATAGAGGAAGCTGGCCAATACAATCAAACTCACACAAACCCCGCCTCTTCCCAAATAGACGCCTATCTCCAAAACAATCAAAACTGCCCCATTAAATAACACTTGTTCGGTACAAAGGAAGTACAGCATGATGGGAATCACACACCGCTTCCAAGTAAAACATTCCCAATTGTTAGGCATGCAACAATGAACAAAAACGCTTAATGGCATTTGCACGGGAGAAGCGCAGCGCTCAGGGCAGGCCCTGCAGAACTCTTGAGTGCCGGTCCTCCAGGGCGTCACCGGGTGGTTCTCCCACGGTCTGTCTCTAGGAGAAGTGTGCTCATCACCCACAGGTCCTCACCTGCTCTGCAGGCAGCAACCTGGGCATTTTCCATCTTACCTTCCTCTGGTCTCGGCCCCTTGGCCCCCTCAGCGGGAGGCAGGCCCTTTACCCACTGCAATTGGTGGCACCAAGGACTTCATTTGGCAAGAATGATGGTCACAGGGCCCAGGGCAGCTGAGAGGAGGGCGCATTCTTCAGTTCTGACCGGAAGGAGGGCTTTGGGGCCCTCAGTGACAGCAGTGTTGTCATTTGTATGGATTGACTGTCTGTGTCCCCAGTTCATATGTTGAGGCTCCAGCCCTCCATGTGACTGTGTTTGGAGATCGAAGCTTTATGGAGGAGGCTGAGGTTAAGTGAGGTCGTTAGGGTGAGCCCCGATCCGATAGAGTTGGTGCCCTTCCACGCTCCTCTCTCTCTCCACCACGTGAGGACACGGGGAGAAGGCGATTGGCTGCAGGCCAGGGGCACCCTCACCAGGGGCCCAATCAGCCGGCACCTTGATCGTGGGTCCCCCAGCTTCCAGACTCCGAGAAAGAAATTCTCGTTGTTTAAGCCACCCGGCTTGGGATAGAGTTGTTACAGCAGCCTGTCTTAGTCCGTTTTCTGTTGCTTATATCGAATTACCTGAAACTGGGTAATTTGTAAAGTAAAGGATTTATTTTTTACAGTTCAGAAGGCTAGGGGGTCCACCGTCAATGGGGCACATCTGGTGAGCGCCTTGTCTGCATTGTCCCACGGCAGGGCAGGGCTTCACACGGTGAGGGGCCGAGCGGGCTAACTCAGGTCTCTCTTCCACTTGTCATAAAGCCACCGGTTCCCCTTCCATGATAACCCATGAACCTATTAATCCACAAATGGATTAATCCATTTATGAGGGCAGTGCTCTCATGACCCAGTCACCTCTTAAAGGCCCCACCTCTCAATACTGTCATATTGGGGATTCGGTTTCAACATGAGTTTTGGAGGATATGTGCATTCAAACAACAGCACGGTCTTAGAACACTAATACATCATCCAATGACAAATCTGAAAGCCAAAAAAAGACAGGAGGTCTCAGGGGACAAGAGGACCCTAAAGGCCATCTCAGGCGTCTGCCTCTCCATCTGGTGATGGCTGCCCTCCCAGGGCTCCACCAAACGTCCCCCTAGGGACCTGGCCAGTGAATTTGCTTGGCGTGTATGTGTGTCAACTTTTGTGTGTATGTGTGTGTGTGTGTGTTTTGCTGTAATAGAGGAATAGAAGCCCAAGGACATCCACACCCTTCTTTAAGCCTTCACTGTCTTTTTTTTGAGACAGAGTCTCATTCTGTTGCTCAGGCTGGGATGCAGTGGTGCTTCTCGGCTCACTGCAACCCCCACCTCCCAGCTTCAAGTGATTCTCCTGACAGCCTCCTGAATAGTTGAGATTACAGGCGCTCGCCACCACTATGCCCAGCTCATTTTTGTATCTTTAGTAGAGATGGGGTTTCACCATGTTGACCAGGCTGGTCTCGAACTCCTGACCTCAGGTGATCCACCCACCTTGGCCTCCCAAACTGGCTGGAATTGTAAGTGCGAGCCACCGCGCCCGGCCTGGGCACTCT
Organism: Theropithecus gelada; assembly: GCF_003255815.1. Classification (NCBI taxonomy): domain Eukaryota; kingdom Metazoa; phylum Chordata; class Mammalia; order Primates; family Cercopithecidae; genus Theropithecus; species Theropithecus gelada. Next base: position 208,736,933 of record NC_037668.1, on the reverse strand, counting down.
GTCTTTTTGTGGGGTACCCCTCACCTGTGGGCTAAAGTCAGGTGTGATCCCACCCCGGGTCATGTCATGTGTGACCCTGGGAATCTTCTGGCAGGCAGTAAGCAGCAGGGAAGGGATACATTCTTAATAAACCGAATCCTGTTTTTATGCAAATGCGCCTGCTATTACAGAAGGAGAGTGCAAGAGCTACAGAATATTTATGACGGAGAGAAGCAGGCCTGTTTGGAAACAGACGTTTTATTAGGTTCCCGTGAGGCACCAGCTGCTCTTTCAACACTTCTATTTCGGGGCTTTATGTAGAAAAGTGATCGCTCTATAAATAGCAGGGCAAACAAAGTTAGGAAGGTGGCTGTTGACATGTGGGGAGGCTGAGGCCCAGAGCGAGGACACCGTGTGGCTCTTTCCCCCAGCCTTTAGGGGTGTCCGGGCTTGACTGTCCCCCTAGAGTGATCAGTCTCGGTGACTCAGGAGTTCCAAGTTCTTCCTTCAGCACCTCCTCCCAGCCTGCCTCTGTCCGCCTCGTATTCTCCTTACGCTTTTTAATCTTTCCCTTGTTTTCTTTGCTTTTTTATTTTGGAAAAAAAATTCACACCTTGGAAAAGTTGCAAGCATAGTAAAAGGCCCACCTGTGTATCTTTCCTGTGAATTTATAAATGAACATTTTGCTTTCTGTCTCTCTAGGTATAGATATTATTCCGATTTTTTGCTGAATAATTGGAGATTAAGATGTAGACATTATGGCTCTTCACCTTTAAATACTTTAGCAACCCCTAGGAATAAGGACTTTCTCTTACATAACCACAATATGTTTACCACATCCAATATTGTTATCTAACATAAAGTCCAGATTCACATTTCACCAAATGTCCCAATGTTATTTATTGTATTTACATGTCCTGTAATCTGCAACAACTCTATAGGCTTTCTTGAAATGTCACAGCATTGATATTTGGATCAGTTAGACTCTGACAGAGTAAAGCAGAAGGGTTATGAAGCTAAAGGAATGAGAGATTGATTAGAGGGATGCAGGCTTGCCCCATCGTGGGAGGAGCTGGAAGTCAAATCTGGGAGGTCTCTGTGTGGGGATCAGAGGCAAGGGTTCGCTTGGGAACACCCGGGGGAGCATGTGAAGACACCTGTGGAGAGCTGTTGCCTTTGATCCAGGTGTTTGGCCTGCGGTCTCTGCAAGTCAGCACAGCAAGTTGTGTGGAGGACAGAAGAGGGAAAGTGGAGCCTGCGGGGACACAGTGGCCTTCTCTGTCCCCACCACGTTGGTGCCCTCCACCATGGAGCTGTACCCGCAGCTGATCCAGCACTTGTTTTGAACCAGGTGCAGGTGCACCTGAAGCTGAAGATGAGGATGCGTGGAAGCCGGAGGTGATGCCAGGCTGGCTGTGGTTGATGGCATGGTGACCCAGCGGACAGTGGCAGTGTGTAAGCCTTAGCAAGCCCCTCCCGTGAGCCCCTCCACCTCTGCCTTCCAGCTCTTGTACATATTTCTCCCTCAACCGGCCCTAGCCATTTGTCCTCCAGTGACAATGAGTCTGATAAATGCAGGATGAGTGGACATCCTTGTAAATTCCCTTCAAGTCTCAGCTCACACATCAAAGGACATGCTCCCTGACCAGGCAGAGCCCCAACCATACACGGTACTTCACGCTGCCCTGATCATGCACCCTTCATCTTATTGCACCTGCTGGTTCTCTGTGGGATTGTGAGCTTTCCCCGGGAGGCCAGGGCCCCGTCTGTCCTGCTTACAGCTGTAGCTCCAGGATCTAGTCCAGTGCCTGGTGCAGAGTCTTCACTCATAAAATAATTGAGAAATGAAAGGATGGACCCCTGGCTCTGCTGTTCTGAACACCATCTTAAGGCTGTTTGGGCAATGACTGGTACTTTTTGGTTCTCACGATGAGGAATGTCTTTGTAGACGCGATCTAGTGCATTAGACCTGCCCAAATCTAACCATCTTCTGTGGCGACTTTGTTTTGGGATAGAATTGTTGTAAGGAGGCAAGGTAAGGGGGGTTGGGGGCCCTCAACTCCATAGGCCGATCCCTACTTGGGGACAGTCTGGCCTGGAAACCCCTACAGGAGGCAAAGTGGGGGAGGTGGGGAGTGTCCTCAATTCCAAGGTACAAAAGGGCCAATGTAAGTATGGCTTAAACGAGATGGGAGTTTCTTTCACGTAAACCAAGTCCAGAGGGAAGTGGTCCACTAAGACCTCAGGGGCCCAGATTCTCTAGATCCACAGCTCTGTCCTTGTTAAAGTACCTGTCTGCAAAGCCATTCCTCATCCTCGTGGTCAGCGATGGTGACACCCACATTTCAGGCAGCAGGAAGGAAAAGGGGACAAAGAAGAAATGCCAAGTGCAGCCACAGGACACTTCAGCTTACTTGCCGCTCCCTAGCCCTTACTACATGGCCACATGTGGCGGCAAAGGAGGCTGAGAAGGTGGTGTTTATTCTGGGAGGCCATATGCCCAGGGAGAGATGCTGCTGCCATGGAGGAACAACAGAACGGCTTTGGCGGGCCACCCGCAGACAGCGCCCCGCTGTGTTTTGGAGAAGGCCCTGTGGCTTCCTTCTCACTCCCTCTTTCATATGCAGAATGGGCAGAAGATCGGAAGCCCCCCGCCCTGTGTTCTCACACCAAGGCGCTGGGGATGGTCAACTTCAGCTTTTCCTAGAAATGGGACAGGTTGGTAGCCGTGTGTTGCCATTGGATCATTTGTATCGAAAGGCACAAGGTTGTCCATAATGCAGATGTGGACAAGGAGGGAGTGGTTGGCACTTAAACGCATTGGAGACAAAACAAAACGCAACAAAAACACGACTACCCAAAACCCAGGGGAAGTTTATTATGATTCAAAGGCCATGGTGAGAAGAGAGAGAAGCCTGTGTTTATATGGGTTTACCATGGCCTGTATGTGGCTATTTTTGCTGCATTGCAATTGAGGAGAGCGTTTACTGGAGGGCGAGAATCTTAAATCTCCTTTCCAAAGCATGGGTCTCCAGGGAGTGTGTCCAGGGAGTGTGTCAAAGGCAGAGAACTGCTCCCAGAGGGCAGATTCGAAGCTACTTGTAGCCGAGTTTATTTTGCCTGATTAAGAAATGCCCAGCCGAACATTTCCTCCTTTTCTCATACTTTTGGACTCGAGAACGTAGAGTGAGTTTGCCTCTGAAGAGCACGTCCAGGGGGATGTGAACAAAGGATCCTCTCTGTGACTTGTCCCTTTGCTGCCCTCTGCGGGGGGGTAACAGCTTTGGGGTCCAGGTGAATCACCCTAAATTCCAAGTGGTCAGTGAGGGGTTGGGTGAGGTGAGGTGTGGGAGAGGCGAATGCTGTTTGGTAAAGGAGGTGCAATGTGCCGTGGCCTCAGCCAAATTCCACTTGAAAAATGAAATGCTGCTGTTTACTCACATCCTGGGGGCCTGGGCTATTTTTATTCCTGTCACTGCCACTGTTGCCTGGGAGCTGGCATGCACAACTGTGTGCCATTGTACTGGGCACTGGCAGGGTTGGGGCTTGTCTTAGTCCATTTTCTGTTGCCTATATCAGAATACCTGAAATTGGGTAATACATTCCTTTTTTAAAAAAAAGGAATTTGTTTCTTATAGTTATGGAGGCTGGCTGGGAAGTCCCAGGCCGAGGGGCCGCATCTGGTGAGGGCCTTCTTGCTGTCGGGGACTCTCTGCAGAGGATGAGGTGTGCAGGGCATCACACGGTAAGAGGCTGAACTTGCGAGCTCAGGTCTCTCTTCCTCTTCTTAAAAAGCTGCCAGTTCTACTCCCGTAATAACCCAATAAGCCACTAATCCATTAATCCATGAATAGATCAATTCATTCATGAGGGCAGAGCCTTCATGACCCATTCACCACTTAAAGGCCTCACCTCTCAGTACTGCCACACTGCGCTTCCATTTCAACTTGAGTTTTGCAGGGGACAAACACTCAAACCATAGAAGGGCTTATTTATTTATGTATTTATTTTAGCTGTATCTCCTTCCCTCTGAGCCCTTATACTCTTTGGCAAGTCAGAGAGGCAAACACAGGAATGTTATATAAGTCCATCAATGAAGGGAATAAAATATAAAGCATTAGCAACCACCATACATTTCGTGCATACTGTGCTCTAGGTCCTGAATACACAGGTCTCAATTCATCCTCTGACAACAGCCACAAAAGGCAGAAATTGTTTTCTCACTTCGGAGATGAGAGAACGAGGGTGTGGATGGAACTTGCCTCCTGGTCTGTGTGTGATGGGATTGGGGGGTTGGGGTGGGACAGTCGAGAGGAGGAGCAGCCCAGCCCATTCACACTGTCAGTGGGCATTTGTCCAGGAAAGGGAAGGTGCTCCCCCTCAAAGGTGGGGGCTTTGAGGGCTGTGATGTGATGGATGAAGGGCAGAGCAACATCCCATACAGTATCGCCACTACCTTCCACACACAGCCAGCCTGGGGCAGCCTCTCTACACTTAGAAGCAGCCACAGTGCTTGACAACAGCCCTCTAGCTGACCCAGCCCCTGGTTTCCTGTGGTATTGTTTATGCCAAGACAATATTAGCACTTTAGCTTGGAGTTGGAATAAAGAATTCACTTTAGAGTATGAGGTCTCCTTTCCTGAACGTTTCCCTTTGAGTTCACACCACCAGTTTAACCCTTCATCATTTGGAGCTGTTACTGTTTTCATGTCTACTGGTTTCTTATGCTCTGGAGAGGACAAGGTACACAGTCCCCAAATCCTCTGCCCAGTACAGCACCAACAGCAGAGAGCAACAAATTCTTATAGACTGATTGATAGGTTTAATAATAAAAAAAGTTACTTCCTTACCTTGTGGTGTCATCTACAAAGCAGAATCTGTTTGTTTTTTTTCTTTTTTAGAATTTTAGTTTCCAAGATACATGTGCAGGAAGTGCAGGTTTGTTACATAGGTAAACATGTGCCATGGTGGTTTGCTGCACCCGTCAACTTGTCACCTAGGTATTCAGCTCAGCATGCATTAGACATCCTTTCTAATACTTCCCTCCACCCCACCCTACCCCCCGACAGGCCCCAGTGTGTGCTGTTTCCCTCCCCATGTCCACGTGATCCCATTGTTCAGCTCTCACTTATGAGTGAGAACATGTGGTGTTTGGTTTTTCTGTCCCTGCATTGGTTTGCTGAGGTTAATGTCTTCCAGCTTCATCCATGTCCCTGTAAAGAATATGCTCTCATTCTTTTTTATGGCTGCATAATATTCCATGGTGTGTATGTACCACATTTTCTTTATCCGGTCTATTATCGATGGGCATTTGAGTTGATTCCGTGTCCTTGCTACTGTGAATAGTGCTGCAATGAACATACATGTGCATGCATCTTTGTAACAGAATTATTTCTATTCCCTTGGGTATATACCCAGCAATGGGATTACTGGGACAAATGGTATTTCTGGTTCTTGCTCTTAAAGCAGCATCTTTATTTCTATAATAATTTGTTTTTTCTCCTGTAGCTAAAACATACATGAAACAGTCCATCCTTTGCTTTTGCTGAGCTATTCATAGGCCAATGTATTTCCTACTACACTGGCCCATGTATATCCTGTCCTAGGAACTAGATTCATGTAAGCTGTGGTTGCACTGAGCCACCACCACACAGACTCTACCCTGTTGCATCCCCAGGTGCAAACCAGTGATTTCTCATTCATCAAATAATTATTTTTACATCTCCATGCATGAAATAGCTGGCAAGTTCTGCCCCAAGAAGCCTTTGTTTCAGGGCTTTCCCACATTTTCTTCCAGATATTTTCTTGTTTCAGTGAATCAAAGTATTTCTAATGTGGCTACTATGTGCTGCAAGCAATATCGAAAATGTATAAATCATGGTCCCTGCCCTTAAGGAACTTACAATCCAGTTGCAACTTACAATCCAGTATTGAGGCCAGAAATAATCAAGAGCACACAAAATAACTGAGAATCATAAAGACAATACAATATCAAGACCTCCGCTGAAAACTGCAGGTTGGAAATCATTAGTGGGTGGGTTGTAAAATCAGTTTAATGGGTCACAGTCAGCATTAAAAAAATAACTAGAATAGTAAAGGTGAGAGTCAATCAATGTAGTAAGAATAACAACTCCTTTGTGAAAATTTGGTTCTGTCTTAACATGTAAAGATAATCTGTTTCTGGCCAAGTGTGGCAGTTCATACCTGTAATCCCAACATTTTGGGAGGTTGAGGCAAGAGGATTGCTTGAGGCCAGGAGTTCAAGACCAGCTTGGACTACATAACAAGACCCCATCTCTACAAAAAATTAAAAAATTAGCTGGGCATGGTGATGGCTGCCTGTAGCCCTAGCTGTTCAGGAGGCTGAGGTGAAAGGATCTCCTGAGCCCAGGGGTTTGAGGCTGCAGTGAACTATGATTGCATCACTGTACTCCAGCTTGGGTGACAGAGTGAGACCCTGTCTCCAAAAAACAAAAGCAAAAACAAAAGCAAAACCAGGATAATCTATTTCTTACTGTGGCTCATGGTGAAATGTTTGAAAACCTCTGACAGCAGGGCCTAGCATATGAAGAAACGCCACATGAAGGATTCTTACCTTGTGTTTGGGCCATGGACTCTTGAGAGCCATTTGAAAGCTACTGGGAGTCTCTCCATTCCTGGCACACATATGCCCGCATTGTGCACATGATCTTGGTAGATATTGATGGACTTTGCAGCCTATTCACAGTCCTGGTTAAATCCCTCTGATCTGAACCAGGGATAAAGAGGAGGCTGGAGGAGATAAAGGACTGATACCTCCTAGGGCCTTGGATTTCTGATGAGGAGCAAACGCCATCCATCTCCCATAGGAGATCAACGAAGGCTTCCAAGGAAGGGAAGCTCACCATAAAATTCATATTTTAGGAAGATTGTCCTGAAAGCACTTAGAGGCCAGAAGTCCAACTTAGAGGCTACTGTCATAGGTATGTGAGACATGGTGGAGCCCAGGCAGACAGGAGGGCACAACTGTGAGAAGTTTTTAGAATTAAAAAAAAATCACTGGACTTGGTATTTGTCTGGATATGGGGAGAAGCGAGGGAGGAGGAGTTTGGGGTAGCTCTTGGGTTTCTAGCTTTGAGTGGACAGTGGTGTTAATTGCTAAGTCTGGAATAAACCTATAAGGAGGTTTGTGGAAGAACAGGAGGTTAGTTTTGTAGTTAAGGGACTGCATGGGTATATATCCAGTAGCCCAGGATGTCCTCCTAGCATTCTTTCTGCAAATAGAGGTCTCTGTGACACTAGAGAGCAACTGTCAAGTTAGGGTGGGGTGGGGGGCCGAGAGGGCTGGAAGAGGAGGGGGCTTCGTACTTTGTTTGCCTTTGTGTTCTTTGGCCAACAGTTTGGTGATGGCAACAGGAGTCCCTGAAAGGCTCTGAGAGCTCTGTTCACAATAGTAATGGCAGGCGAGGTGCATTGGGGTGAACTGGAACAGAGAACAAATGATTCTTGAAATGAAACTGGAGCCTCTGGAGGCAAGGGGTCCGCACACACAGACTGTCTTTGGAAATAGAGGAGAAGGCAGCCTCGGAGGGTGCTGGGAGGAGACACGTAACAGCCACAGTGAGGAAGGCCCAGCAGGTAGTGGTGAGTGGCAGGGGACTGTGTATACATATCCAGCCCCACTTGGGTCTGCATTCGGTGGGTTTAACAGCCTCATTCCATAAGCACCTGCCAGGAAGGGCCTTAACCTTAGCATCATGTTCCCAGCCTGTGTCCTGACTGTGGCTTGCTGTGCTTCTGATGATTCAGCCACTGAGCTCTTGCTGATGGACTGGCCCTGAGCCCTAGTACTTGGTGCTGTCCATTGGTTCTGACCCCTTGCTTCCCCTCTATCCCCTGCCCATTGACCCACATTTGCTCTCATACCCTAGACCGAGGTTCCTCCAGTCTGTCTGGGTCACACCTTGTCTCATCCAAGGCCCTGCCTAGCCTGGGCTCCTGTGGCCTCATTTCTGCTGGGTTCCATTGAGTCTGCCAGCAGGAAACAGACCCAGGACCTCCAAGCCTGTTTCAGGCTCAGGAAGCTTAACTAACACTGTCCGTTTCAGCTCTAGAGGAGAAGAATGCAGTCAGGAACTTAATGATCGTTCATTCTTGATATGCACTACTATGAATCTGGGTTAGAGTCAAATTTGTATGTGATTATCTGGGTGAACTCCTTAACTATTTGTTTGTAATACCACTAAGTATTGCCAGATGTTGGCACAACGTGCATACTGTGCTGCTGTGATGGGGTATTCAGTGTTGAAAGTTTTTTTTTTTTTTTTTAAAGTAAGAAAAATGCATACAGGGAAATTAAATCTCCCACCATAAAGATCCTGCATTATTTGCCAACCACAAGAGTTTTTCCTGGGCCGGAACCTGTGTCTCCTCCTAGCATTTATTCCAGCTGCTCAGGCATTCTGTGATAAAGTTACTCATTAGCTCCAGATACTAACATTACTAGAGTCCTATTCGGCGGTTCAGCAATTTGGCACCTAGAGAAAAGCAAAGGCAATTTCCGAATTCTAGCAACCCCCCAAACAGAACCAAATAATAGTCCTGACCTCTTGAGGCTATCATGAAAATTAAAGGAGACAAGGTGTAGAAAGCACCCAGTACAGCGTCTGGCGTCTACCGAGGTCTCAGTCAAGACCGGCTCTCCCTGTCTTTTTTTTTTTTTTTTTCTTAAAGGAAAGCCATGAAATACCAGACTAACAGATTTTTACATCAGCTGGGACAGTTCCACTGAAGCCTGTGACATGAGTTTATCAGTAGTTGAGAAATTGATTAAGAAGATGATATGCAGGAAAAGAAACAGGTAGAAAAAACAGGAGTTGTGGAGCTGGAAGAGCTCGGTTTGAATCTTAGCTCTGTTTCTTCCTACCTTCTCAGACTCAAGATGTGTGTGTGTGTTTTTTCCCTGTATTTTTCAGGGCAATGGTGTCATTTTTTCCTATGTAACTTTTTCTTTAGGAAGAGAAACAGGTCTGATGTTCCAAAGCTCAAAGTTTCAAACACTGGAATAGATGAGTGTCCAGGGAGCAATGGAAACAGTGGTCATGGTGCTGGTCTAGGAAATGTGAGTGCCTGATCCCACCAGAGGACTTGGGAAACGTATGGTTCTGCACTTAGGAAGCGGCCAGCCTTTCTGGAGGTGGCTGTGATTCTGGGAGAAAACAGCTGAAGAAATATAAAGGTTAAGTCAGGACCCACACCCAGGCCGCCAGGCTGGCCAACCCCAAGGCCAAGTGTATCCTTGCTGGAAAATGAATTCTCAGGGAGGAAGCATGTGGTTGGATGAAGTTCCTTCTTGTCTTCCCAGCTTGTAGAATCAACCAGACATTTTTCCACACAGAAAGCTGGTTCTTTAAGACACAGGCTGGGTGACATGTTTTCCTTAGAGTGACAATATTTCCTTATAGTGACATTTTCCTTGACTGGTCCCATACAGAAGAGAAAGATGCAGAATAGGAGGAGAAGGTTTCTGCTGCGGGACCTGGAGTGGCACTTGGTGCACACAAGGTGCTAGACAATGTTTGTGAGAAGCATGCAGGCAAAATGCTCACCCTTGAGTGACTGCAGTAAAGTGGTCCTTGTCATGGTCCTCTTCCTCTTTCTGCATTCATTCTTCATGCTGGGTGGCATGAAGAGAAAAACAAAAACCACCTTTCTTGCCAGGGTCTTAGCACCATTTTTCTGCTCTTATCTTTCAAGGAAGGGAGAACATCTAAGAAACTTATCACCGTATTCATTCTAGAATGTTAGGGATTTAATGCTTCACCTACTTTCCTGAGTGGTCTGGGCTACCGGTTCAGAGCCAAGTGGGCTGGGTGTAAGTCAGGATTCTGTCCCTCGCTAGCCGTGAGGCTGTGGGTAATTCACTTCATCTCTCTGAGCCTTCATTTTCTCACCTGAAAATTGGGCATGCTAATACTTTTCCATCTCCTTCCCAGGGTTCACAGGATTAAATGAAATGATTAACACAAAACTCTTGGCCTGGTAAGGGGCATGCAGCCACTGTCCCAGTGCTGGACACTGGGGGTAAGAGCTTGGAAGTTACTGGTCAGGCGCGGTGGCTCAGGCCTGTAGTCCTAGCACTTTGGGAGGCTGAGGCGGGTGGATCACGAGGTCAGGAGATTGAGACCATCTTGGCTAACATGGTGAAACCCTGTCTCTACTAAAAATACAAAAAAAATTTAGCTAGGCATGGTGGCACAGGCCTGTAGTCCCAGCTACTTAGGAGGCTGAGGCAGGAGAGTCGCTTGAACCTGGGAGGCAGAGGTTGCAGTGAGCTGAGATCACGCCACTGTACTCCAGCCTGGGCAACAGAGCGAGACTCCATTAAAAAAAAAAAAAAAAAAAGAAAGTTATTGACACGATTTTCTCTTTTGCCTTGCATAGTCTATAACCTTTATGCCAATTGGTTGGTGCTAGAGTAGAGAAAAAGATTAGGATTTGTTACAGAAAAAAGCTCTTCACCGTTTGGTTACCTCATTTCAAAACAGGGAGCTGATTGAAGGCAGAGTTAGAGCTTGTGTTTTAGACAACAAGGAGAATGCATTCCAGTGATACAATATTTAGCAGGGATGCACTAAGCCAGAGCCGGGGGAGTGGTCTTCCCTGGAGCCTGCAATAACAGGATGCATTTTCTGCAGAGAATTTTAAAACAACAGTAAAATTAACCAAATATTCAGTCTACTTATTATTATCACCAAGCACAGGCGGTGTTAGGTGATATCTGTGATAAAAGTCATCTTGTGCAAAAAATTATGCTCTAAGTTCTGAACAATTGACACAGTTACTGTTGAGTTGTAATAAAATAGGTAGGTGTCTTAGCAGTTTCTAAATGTCTTCTTTAATAAGGAATTGTATTCTCTGCGGAAAGTCACGGAAAGTAATTTGGAGAACATTCAGGTATGCGGGTTGGTTCCCCCAACACGTGTATTCAGAACTACGTTTCATTTTGGGAGTGGATTTATAATGAACTGGCGGCATTCATTCTGACTGTGGGTGTAGTTTATGTCTTCAGTCCCTGGGCACAAAACATTCGTTTATAAAATGGTATGTCAATTTAATAGAATACGATTCAATTGCCAACAAAAATAAGGTAGATCTATACAAACTGATACACAGTATGATAGAGTACCTATGGTACAATCTCCAATATATAGTGTTAAATGAAGTAAGCAACCTGCCGAACATTTAACAATATTTTAAAGGGTGATGTGTGTGCATGTATATGTGTGTAGACATACATACACACATACGCTTTGTACATGAACAGAATATTTTTCAAAAGACAGATAAAAATTTCTGTGGATTCAGAAGGAAGAGTGATAGCTTGTAATTGTGAAGACAGAAACATAATCCTGAACTACTTCAATTCTGTCAGTTTATATTACTGCCTGGAGATTTTGTTTATGTTAAAAATTTAACACAGTGAGGCAGAGTGTGAATTGCAAGGTGTAATATTTTTGTTTGGTGAGTACAAATTTTAGTTCATACATAAAATATTTTTCTGTTTCTGAATAGTATTTTCAACACTGGCATTTATTTTTCTTTCCAAATTTTTAGTTGTTGATTTTAAAGATAAAGAAAACATCAAGAAAGTAATGGCCATTACTGATTATTATGTGATCTTTATGTGAGTAATTTTGTGGCATGCAGGGGTTGTTAAATGTTCTGCTCTGGGTGTCCGATACGCTGTGTGCCACGGACTTTTAATCAAAATTTTAAAAATGCTTTTCAGACATTCTTTTAATTTTACCCTCACCAGATTTGCTTGGAGGAACAATTTAATCAACATTTGCAAATCAGTCACCTTTGGGTTCACGCTAGAAAGCTTTGAGTGATTTCAGGAGCACCCACCTTATTAATCCTACCAATGTCATACTCAATCCCGTTTCCAACAGCAGCAAGGAGCTTCCTACTTACTGATACTGTGATTCCTTGGAAAATATTTTATTCTGTTTTTTAGACATGGGGCCTCTCTATGTTGCCCAGCCTGGAGTACAGTGACTATTCACAGGCACAATCCCCTTATTGATGGACGTGGGAGTTTTGACCGGCTCCATTTCTGACCTGGGCAGGGCCTGTTCACCCACCTTAGGCAAACTGGTGGTCCCTGGCTCCCAGGAGGTCACCTTAATGATGCCGAACTCAGTGTGGACACCTGATCAGCACAGCACACCGCAGCCCAGAACTCCCGGCCTCAAGCGACCTTCCTGCTTCAACCTCCAGAATAGCTGGGACTACAGGCATGTGCCCCCATGCCCGGAAAAAATCCTTGGAGATGAAAGGCTAAACACGTAAATGCTGTTGAGGCAGCATCTTAGGCGGCTGTAAGCTCTGCCAAAGGAGCAGGGAGCATCACTGCTGGGGGACCTCTCTATTTGGGTGAGGGGAGAATTTGAGGAGCCCACCAGGGAATTCAAGGTCCCGAAGTAAGGCAGGGAGCTCTTCCCTGGTGGGAAAGCAGGTACGAGAAGAGAAAATCAGCAGTAAAGCCTCCAAGGACCTCTCTCATCTTCCTAAGGTAGATCCTATTTCTTCAAGTGGGCGGGGCTGTGCTTTGGCCATGACATTGAAGGCAGAGCCACTTCACACAATGTATGGCAGGTCTTTCTTCATCCCCTTCCCTTGGTGAGTGGGGCATCTGGGATTATAAAGGACCTCTCCCTTCTACTTTCTGGAACTGTATTAGGAAAGGCATTGTCTTGTAGCAAGGCTTCCCCACGGTTGGAATGAGGCCTGTGCCAAACGCATTTCAGCTATGCCAAAATTCTGTGACTCCCACCTCCTTGGGGCCAGCAGCAGCCAGGAGTCCTGGGCCAATCGCCTGCTTTGAGCAGCAGCCTCCCATTTACCCCTGCGTGCCACAGAAATATTATTTTATACCTGTGCCATTTTGTGTAAAAGGTTGAGAAGAACTACCCCGAGGGGCAAAGACAATACTATACCTACTGTTTGGGAGAAGTGAATCTGTTATGTGCAGATAAGAAAAAGGTGGTCTGACCTGTCTCATTACTTGGTGAAAATGATCTTTGGTGGTGCTATTGCTTCCAGATGAATTTGAGTGTTTTGCAACCTGGCATCCTGGTGTGTGTGTGTGGCTGGCTGAAAATGCATCCCCTTGTGACATGAAGCTCAGCTGTTGTTCCCCAGCCTGGGTTGTCATATTGCTTCTGCTACCCCACACACCTCTTCACTTTCTCTTGCTGTGAAGTGCTCACAGATGCAGCAGCTCAGTTCCCATGGCGGTCCTTTTTCTCCCAGAAACAAAGGAAGGAGGGGCTTTGGTGCCTTGTGATGCATGCCCTCTAAGAGATATAATAATAAGATTTTTCAGGCCCCTGTTTCTGGAGCGATCGCTCCCCGTGTTTGAGGGTGATGGCGACAGTTTACCGTTGTGTCGAATTGTGACCTGTGAGTGAAATCCAATTCAGTCACTCCTTTTGGGGGATGTACAGCTGTTGATGAAACCATCTAGACTTCAGCCACAATCTGTTGAGGTTTCATATTCTCTTCCCATGTGTCATGAATGGAAGAGTGGAAGCTACAGCACCCGGGGTGGCTTGTCAGGTGTAGCCGGTCAACAAATGCTGATTGAATGGCTCCTGTGTCAGGCACTGAACTATGTGTACACGAGACTTGTGAGAAAAATTCCTACAAAGGCCAAAAGAAATTTCTGTAAACAAAAGCTGAAGGTGTTTTGAAGTCATCTAAAGGTGGTTATTTAAAGGAAAATGGATACTGCCTGCCCTCCATGTTTGTAAATGTGTGTGGCCTCATCCTCTTCATACCGAAGGGCCTGCCTCCAACATACGCAGAGCCTGGGGCAGGAGGGCAAAGAAAGTCCCTCGTTTGCCCAAATATTCAGAAATATCAATCAAGCTTACAAAGAGTTAGAAAAAATACAGTTTGTTCTCATACTTTAAAAAATATAGGCATAAAGACAAAATTGAAAAATAGGTAAAGCTATAGTTTTTACATGATCCAAAGTTAGCAGATATAAAAAAAGACTGAATCAATTATTGCCATACATGTTTAAATATTCTTTTGTTTTGTTTGAATGACTAACAAAATAAAGACTCATAATTTATAATGATCATGTATTTACTTCCTTAATTTTTTTGCCTTAATTTCATCGTGATCACAGATTCTGTCATTACAATGAACATTTTTACATAATTTTGTTCTATTGATAGCAATGAGCTAAAGGATTTCAAAAATGTAAATGTATTTAAAGTATGCAAAATTTGAATATATTTTCATCAAAAATGAGAAAATACATGTGAAAACATCAAAGAGGCATTTTCTCATCTATTTTCAAAGAAGTTATTTTTTTCTTGTAACATTAACATGAAAAGTCAAAGGCAAAATTACAAATTATAATTAATAAGTGTCAAAATGGTAAATAAAAATTCTTTAAATCAAACTGAATCTTAAATTTGATTTTCTAAAAATGAAATACAATCTTATTAAATACTTTTGTAAGTCATACTTCACATTTCTAGCTTTCAATTTCCATCCAGTTGCCAACCTAAAGAAGCTCCGTTTTACATCATGCGTAGGTGCATGTAGGTGCACGGCTTAAGAATAACAGTATCTACGTTAATTGTCAAACGTTGCATGATATTCCTCAGCTACCACGCACCATTGTTGCAAATACCATGTTACTTCTTCAGTATCTCCAGGAACAGGAATCTGAGCAGGAAGGGAGGCGGGGAAATGGGTGAACCGCGCCACTGGGAAACGATCATTCGATCATTCGTTATGCAAGAATCTGTTCATTCATGGCATCTGAGGGAAAAGGACTTATGCATTTGTCTTTCCTCTCACCCATATTAGTCAGCAATTCAAATCATCTCCCACTCCAAAACACTGTCCTCTCTGACATCAGCAGCCACAGCGCAGTCCACAGACCTTCATGGCACCTGGAGGGAGCGGCTTTCCTTACCCCTCCCCACAAAGAGATAAGGCAAAAAATATGGGGAAGCCACAGAGAAGGGTTTTCCTGGTTAGTTACAAGACTGGATGTTTGGGATTATGAGCGCTGGATTCCAAGCGACTGAGGGACCTCTGTGAGCATTACTTTTTTTTTTTTTTTTTTTTTTGCATTCGTGGCTGTGGCACTGTCTAAACCATCTCAGGGGAGCAGTCCCTTTTGTCTGCATCTCCTAATAGTGCTGACTCCTCATACAGAGCAAGACCCTGGTGAAGAATTCCCACTCAGGGTTCTCACTCGAGGCTGTCTCTTTTCACCTCCTGGTAGCGACTTATCCTTGCTCCAGGGGTTTTGGGTGAGGCATCCTTCCTAGACAGAAGGGTGCTTTTAAGAGGCATGGGCAGCTCTTTGGGTCACTTCTGTTCCAGTCGGTTCCTGAAGTGGTGCAGAGTTGGAGTAAAGGTGGTGTGGTCAGTTGGCCCAGACTAAGAGTAACCTTTTGAAGTTGGCATAAGGGTATAGTACGTGCAGGCCTGAACAGCTGTAGTCATCTCTCTGGGAAGCCTCTGCCCAGGCACTGTCCCAGGCTGGATTGCACTCTGTGGGCTCTGTCCTGATTGGGTCCGAGCCGTGTCTGACCTTGTCTTTGCTCCCGCCGTGTTCCTGACCTCACTTCTTATTTGCTGTGTCTTCCCCCATACCCTGCGCTCCATCAGTTCCCCTCAACCTGCTAACTTCACCTGGACCCCTGATTCTCTTCTGGCTGACTGTGGCTGCCCCAGTAGTATTTTTCCCCTTCCCCAAAGACATAGGGCAAAATATATGGGGAAGGGGTTTGAGTTTCTTGTCCCTGAGGGTCTGAAAATGAGACCCAGAATGAGATCGGCATTCCCATACAGAATGAGCATACAAACAAAAATGTTCCAAAAGCCAATGCGTGAGTTGATACGGCCATGCAGCATTTTCGTGGTGTCCGTGTAACAGAAGAGTCACCGGTAAGATTTCTATGACCAGCGTGGCAAGATGAGGGCTGGCCCAGATCACCCTGGCAAAATCGCACATTTTGAAAATGTTGGAAGGCTCTCACAAGGAAAACCCATGACTGTAACGACACCCACGATTCATCAGTCGCCTCCACAAGTTGAGCTTTGAGCCCGGTGAAATTCGGTATGTCTAAAAACACATTCAGAATGTGTTTAAATTGTGCTGTAATGAGGCTGTTCTCAAGGATCCCCGTTTCTCTGGTTTCACAGATGTTTTGGTTGGATTGCATTTTGAAACTGCCTTAGCCCAAAAACATCTTCTTGCAGAAACAGCAGGTTCATTTCAATTCAATATTTCACTTTGGACAATTGCTTGACTTTGTTGAGAACCGCATGCTGGGACTTGGTCTCCCCGGGACCCACATGCTTCCTTCTCATTAGCATCAGAGGGAGCCTCGGCAGACAGATTGAGGCCAAGGAGAAGGAGGACCCCCACGATTCTGCGCCATGGCAGCGTGGAGCGTAGCTGAGCAGAAAGCTGGTGCACGCTAATAGTTGTAAATGGTGCTTTGCGAGCCATATGCTGCCTCTGATTGTATTTACATTGAGACATACAACATCTTGTTATCAAACAAGGCAAGAGGCAACACTAAATGGTAGGAGATAGCAGCCTCAGTGAACGACAGCGGCTTCTCCATTGTGCGCTGGTGCCGGGATGTTTAGGCTGGCAGAAATTCAGATCAGAAGGTCATTGCTGTGACAATGCCATGTGTCCTGGGCTGCCATGTGTCCAGGACAATGCCATGTGTCCTGGGCTGATGGACGGCTTTGGAATGTAAGAGGAGGATTTCTCTGCACCCCAAAGTAGAAAAAGATTCAGGATTCTGCTACCTGGCTGAATTTTTCCTCTGGGAACTGTTTGAGGCCCTCGGGCTAAGCCTAATGTGAACCCAATTTACCCTCAGGGGCTTTTCTGGGCATGGACGGGGGAGGGAGGACTTCAGAGGTCTGTCTGTGAAAAGATGTGGCTGAGACGGTGCAACACAGAGGCTGACCTGGAGGCCAGGCGGTGTCTGTGCAGGGCTGGTGCCTGCTTTCCCAGGTGAGGTAGGTTGTCATCCTGCAGTCATGCTGGGCTCTGGGGTGCAGGCGTGACTGTTTACACTGTGGCTCTGCCTGAATCTGTGTTTTGTGGCTCTGGGAGGCACAAACTCCCCAGGTACAAGTTATGTAGAACTGAGGTTCCAGCTCAGGTTACCGGTGGCACAGGTGTCTCGGAAAGCCCTCCCGCCAGGCTGAAGGCAGCTGCTCCTGCCATAGCAAGTGGAGCTGGTGAGAAAGGACGGGAGGTTCTTGACTGTGTCTTGGTAAAATCAACCTCAAAATCACGTGGTTTGGGGAGCAGCCCCGCCTTTGCTAAACTCCTTATTGGGAAGGTGTTGGGGTGTTGAAAATGTTCTTTCCTGTTCAGAGGGAATGTTAAGGCAGATGGGGAATTTCAGCAGGTGATACGGCAGAGAGGGGTGGACCTTCCTGTTTGTGCTGGTTGTCACTGGGCAGACACATCGTGGCCGTTTCATGAGTCTAACCAGGGAGCTGGACTGGAAGGCTTTAAGGATCTGCTCTGAATCCGAGATTTTGTTAGGCCTGTCAGAGGGTGGGCACAGATGCAGTCTTCTGGGAGACCTGAGTTCAAGTCCCATCTCCCAGCTTCTTGCTTGCTGTGCCTCCTGGGGCAAGCTACTTAACCTCTCTGATCACAGCTTCCCGATTCCTAAAACAGATGGTTGGTATGAGGAGTAATCTGGCTCACAGTAGGTACCGAGTGAGTAGTGGTTGCTTTTCCTTCCTCTCCTTCTTCAAGTTGGCAGGGCCCACAGGCAACACAATACTTCGCCTCTAAAGTGCATTCCTTGTCTATCACAGACTCGACTTTCCTCCTCACACTGGGAGGTGAGGACTGTCAGCTGTAATGCCATTCAAATGGAAGGCACTGTTGCTCGTTGAGGATAGGTGTAACTCAAGAGTCCACCTGTCACCTGATTCTCTGCCAGGCCAGCTCAGAGTCTGTGGCCTCTGTCGGTGCTTAGGGACCTGAAGTGCCTATGAACATCATACCCCCAAAGGTGGCCGGCCTGTCCGTGAGCTGGGTTTTCAGTCAGCTTGCATGGCACTTGGCATTGTCAGAACACAGGGTTTTCGTGAATCCTTCCCCTGTCCCAGGGTCACCAGATGAGATGGGAAAGGAGGTGGAAAGAAGGAAGCTCCTAGTCATCCTGACCTCAGTTAAAATCTCTGCTCCTTCGATCATGAGCTGTGCAATGTTACGCAGGTCAGTCAGCTCCTGAGCCCTAGCGTTCTAGTCTGTGAAGCAGAGATAGTAATTCCCACTTGGCAAGGGGGTAGTAAATAGCCAAGGCAGTAAAGTGTCTGGCACATGGGAGGCATTCGACAATAATATCCTTGTTATTCAGAGCAATGTTCTCATGCCCTTAGATCACTTACTTTAAATAATTAGACCGGTGGTTCTCAAAGTGTGGTCCTTGGGCCAGCATCATCAGCATCACCTGGGAACTTCGAGAAGCAAATTCTCCACCCAATACCTACTGAATCAGAGACGCTGGGGCTGGGGCCCACAACGTGTGTTTTCACAAGCCTGCCAGGAGGTTCCGATGCATGATGAAGTTGGAGAACCTCTGAATTAACTAGAAACATTTTTCAGAACCACATGTTCCAAGGTCTTTTCTTTTGTCTGATTATGCACCCTCGCCCCTGCAGATGCTGGGGGAGGGCTTACAAACAAGGCAACGAGGTCAGAGCCTATACTTGTCAGCTGGGGTTGGGGAGCACTGGTTTGCCTGAATTCGAGAGAAAGGGGTCCGGGACCCCTTGAGCCCCATCCTCCTGGAACAGACAAGGGCCTCGATCAATGTTCTAGGTATTGCTTTTCACCTGCCCTCTGGAAGGACTGCCCTTCCTCACTCACTGGGGTGTGTGCAGACCCTGTGCCAATCTGTTCTCCTCCGCCCCGGCAGACATACTTTCTCTCACCCTCGCTTCGTTTCCCACGGAAGTGCTGGCCGGATCCTCGGTGATAGATGTGAATACTATTTTCCAGGTACGTTGTGGGAATGTATTCTGTAAACGGATGCTGCCGACCGGCCAGTTCTTTGCCTGACGCCCAGACAGCGTTATTAGCACATTTGGGGACTCTAATTTTAGGGGAAAACCTGTCACCGTGGTGTTGCCGTGCTCTGTCACGCAGCCTTCCACAGCACATGCTGATCTCTTTCATGTGGTTTGTTATTCTGATGCTGAATTATTGAATGGGCTACATCCAGGCAACTAATACAAATAGCATTCAGCGGGCCGGGCGCGGTGGCTCAAGCCTGTAATCCCAGCACTTTGGGAGGCCGAGACGGGCGGATCACGAGGTCAGGAGATCGAGACCATCCTGGCCGACACGGTGAAACCCCGTCTCTACTAAAAAATACAGAAAACTAGCCGGGCGAGGTGGTGGGCGCCTGTAGTCCCAGCTACTTGGGAGGCTGAGGCAGGAGAATGGCGTGAACCCGGGAGGCGGAGCTTGCAGTGAGCTGAGATCCGGCCACTGCACTCCAGCCTGGGCGGCAAAGCGAGACTCCGTCTCAAAAAAAAAAAAAAAAAAAAAAAAAAATAGCATTCAGCGTTGAATTCTGTGACTAGACATCATTCCTGAGGGCTTCCTAGGTGGTAGCCATTCCACAGGGGGCTGCGAGGTGTTCAGCATCTGGGGCAGCCTCTGTTCTGAAAACAGATCGTTTCAGTCACTGACCCAGAGTTCTGCAAATATCCGGACATCACAGCTGAACTCAGGATCGATGTGAGTTGTGTGGTGTGGAGCTCTCAAAGGTTTGTGTTTCTTTTCAAAGGTAGTGTGGTTTTGGAGGGAGGCAGATCTGGGGTTGAGTCTGATTCTGCCACTCCCTGGCTGTGTGAGCTGGGGAAAGTTACTTGACATCTCTGAGCCTCATTCCCCTTATCCCTCAAGTGGGATAAAAACTCCTGCAGGGCTCTTAGGAAAATTACAAGAGATGCTATAGTGGGGCCTCTGGCCCTTGGTAGGCAATCCATAAGCTATAAGTATTCTTGTTTTGGGGTTTGCCTCTGGGCAAGGCATTGGGAAGACAACACATACTATCCATGGAAAAAAATAACTTTGACGGAACTGTTTTGCTGGAGGAAAGATTAAAAACGATTTCAGAACTAGAAAGCAGAGGTCCTTCCAGCAATGTTTGGGTTTCTTGTTTCAACATTCATCACAAGGTGTATCTTCTGGTGAGTCCCACAGGGGACTCCTTCTGGACAGCAGGTGAGAGACAATGTACCCCGCAACTGTGCCTTTGAGCCACTGTCCAGCCTGACAGCCAACCGTGGAGCTGTCTCAAGATGCTGGTGAGCTGGGCTGCACGTTGTAACCTAGGAAACGTTTGCCTGGAATCGGTTGACTGACAGCATCAAAAGCTTTGGCTAGCTGAACAAAGAGTTAGAAGAACAGGTTCTTGACTTTTTCCTGCGATCTCATAGGCTCGGTCACTTGAACCCTTTGTGATAGATGTAGCTGTCCAGATGAGAGGGCCAGGTGAGAACATGCCTACAGCCCCTGTGGGCAGTCCAGGAAGCAGAGCACTGCTGCTGCAGGGCATGGCTGAGATGCAGGCCTGGCTAGGGACGGGCATGGGAGTCCCGGATGTCCACGATTCCTGAGAGTGCACAGCAGATCAGGTACTCTGAATGCAGAGTTTGTGATTAGGGGAAGTCACATGGGCTATTCCTTTTCTTTGTTTTTTCCTTTTAGAGACAGGATCTCATACTCTCTCCCAGGCTGAAGTGCAGTGGCGCAATCATAGCTCACTGCAGCCTTGATCCTCCTGCCTCAGTCTCCAAGTAGCTAAGACTGCAGGCATGGGCCCCTGTGCTTGGCTAATTTTCTTACCATTTTTTTTGTAGAGATGAGGTCTCACGATGTTGCCCAGGCTGGTCTCAAATTTCTGGGCTCAAGTGATCCTCCCATCTTAGCCTCTCAAACTGTTGGGATTACAGGCGTGAGCCACCATGCCGAGCCCACATGGGCTACTGGTAAACGTGAAGCAGAATACTATAATAAACTTTTAAAATCTCCTAGATTCTTTTCAGCATGATGATAGTTTTAAAAAATTTTATCAAAACTTGTTTTGAGCATGTTTTTTATTATGGTGAAAAATACATAGCATTAAGTTGACCGTTTTCTTTCTTTTTTCTTTCTTTCTTTCTTTTCTTTTTTGAAACAGAATCTTGCTCTGTCGCCCAGGCTGGAGTGCAGTAGTGTGATCTCGGCTCACTGCAAGCTCCACCTCCCGGGTTCACGCCATTCTCCTGCCTCAGCCTTCCGAGTAGCTGGGACTACAGGCGCCCGCCACCACGCCCGGCTAGTTTTTTATATTTTTAGTAGAGACAGGGTTTCACCGTGTTAGCCAGGATGGTCTCCATCTCCTGACCTCGTGATCCGCCCGCCTCGGCCTTCCAAAGTGCTAGGATTATAGGTATGAGCCACTACTCCCAGCCCATTTTCACCATTTTTAAGTGTATAGTTCTGGAACATTGAGTACATCCATGTTATTCTGCAGCCATCACCACCATCCATCTCCAGAATATTCTCATTTTCCCAAACTGAAAGCTAACCCACTAAATGCCAACTTCCCTTCCCTACTTCCTACAGCCCGTGCTGACCAGCATTTCTTCTACTGAAACTTTTGTTAAGACCAGAGGACCCTTCTAGCAGATAGGAGAAAGCGTTTTCATGACCTCCTCCTTCAACAATATATTTAAGAACACTTTTTAAAAATATATAGGACTTTTGTTTCACCTCTCATATGCAGACACTAAATAAAGCCATGAACACATGTAGACATATGTGGCCCCTCTGGAATAATTGTACATGCCTTTATATTCCCCTTGCTGAAAAGAGCAATATAATGTTTATAAAAGAACATTTACAAAGAAGAAAGACTTGGACCAAACCACCGTCTTCCTGAGTTGTTGACAGCTGTTCTTCAGTGGAAACCTCAGTGGAAACAAAGAAATATTGCAGCATTGTTTGAACATGAACATTTGAAGTGGCTTCCTTCCAAAGCTTGGCTGATTTAGGTACCTGGGATCTGTGGCCAAAGCCTCCTGTACTGTCTTGATTTCTTTCCTATAGCTATTGTTGACGCAGCTGTGGAAAAGTCTGGTGTGTATCCTGAATCGGCAATTGCTTCCACTTGCTTAGAGTCAACTATTTCTAAGTTATGTCACCGAATCTTCCCGAACTGTGGACTGCTCCATTTACAGGGCTTTTGCTGTATTGAGGAAAAGCAAGCTTTTCATCATGGAGGAGATTCACCAGGTGTTCTCAGAATCTTAGGGGCAGTAGCAGCCAACGTATAGATTTCAATGGACAACCATTGAAATGTGAAGGTGGGAGGAATCTAGAGCATTTAAGAGAAACAGACAGTGTCTCCCCGCCCCAACCCCCAGGAAGGGTGGTACCTCCACATCATCATTTTTCTTCTTTTAAAAATTTGTGGCAATGCAGCTTAGCCTGTTTTGAGACCTGAACATCCTTCTGTAGACCTGCCCACCTAGCCCTGGTGCTGACTCACCGTGGGCCCTGCTGAGTCATTTCACAGCTCATTTTTTCCCCCCACTAACCAATAACACGGGGTCAGTAACACCTGCCCTGGTTGTGAGACTCCAATGAGAAACCGATGTGAAAGTGATTTGAAAATCATCAAGCTCTTTCCACATGTACTGTGGGGGCCCTTGTAGTATGCTCCTTAGGGCAGGCATGTCTGAGTGGGCTTGGGATGGAGGCTCCCAACCGGGTGCCCCAGTGGTTTAGCAGTGTGTGTTGGGGTAGTGATCTGCTTAGACCTCTGGCTGTGAGCTGTCTCCCCCATTTATCTCCTACAAATATTATTTCCAAGTGGGCCATGACAAATGACAAAAATAGTCAGGAAGCCTGACGGAGAAGGGCTGGCGGGCATTGGTAGGAACAGCTGGAGGGTCCTGGGCCAGGGATCCCACAACGCACTCTTTCCAGTCGTCCAGCTCGAATATCACTTCCTCCAGGAAGTCTTCCATCAGTCCCCAGGGCACCTGGCCTCCACACTGCCCATCTTGCATTGGGCTTGCTCCTCTAACTGTCTCCTGTGTAGACTGTGGATTCCATGAGGATGAGGACAGTTGTCCACCTTAATCCCTGTTCCTGGCACACAGGAGGCCCTTAAATGAAAGGGTGGACACCCTAATAAGCACCCTTGTGGGTATGCAGCCTTTGTACAGATTTATAACAATGTCCTTTCTTAAGATTAGTTGAAGAATAAGTTTTGGCAGAAAACAAGCAAATAAAAGTGGGATTATTTACAGTCTGTTTTCTCAAAGTGTGGCCCAGGAACCAGCAGCAGGGGCATCCCCTGGAAGTTTGTGATAAATGTCCAATTTCAGGCCCATCTCATATGGACTGAGTCAGAATCCACTTTTTGGCCAAAGACCAGGAGATGTGTCTGCTCACTGCAGCCTCACTGCAGTGAGGCTGGTTTCAGGCATCTCCTGGGCCTTGCAGAAGAGGGAAGGGAAGTCCTGCCCAAGCTTCTCCTTCTAGATCCTTTTTTTTTTTTTTTTTTTTTTTTTTTTTTTTT